>NW_027638489.1:127914-142914 GCF_951216825.1 Electrona antarctica | reverse complement strand
CCTTCTTCTGTCAAAACACACCTTCTTCTGTCAAAACACACCTTCTTCTGTCAAAACACAACTTCTTCTGTCAAAACACACCTTCTTCTGTCAAAACACACCTTCTTCTGTCAAAACACACCTTCTTCTGTCAAAACACAACTTCTTCTGTCAAAACACACCTTCTTCTGTCAAAACACACCTTCTTCTGTCAAACACACCTTCTTCTGTCAAAACACACCTTCTTCTGTCAAAACACAGCTTCTTCTGTCCGCGCATGGAATCTAAAGTGTGCCCAGGCTCTCTCTCGCTCTCTCTCTCTCGCTCTCTCTCTCTCTCTCTCTCTCTCTCTCTCTCTCTCTCTCTCTCTCTCTCTCTCTCTCTCTCTCTCTCTCTCTCTCTCTCTCTCTCTCTCTCTCTCTCTCACACACATGAATGAGAATGATGCTTCCAGACCACGACGGGGTTGTGGCCGTCGCTCGCTGCCTGCTTTCTACTAACGCATCGAGGTGACAGACAGGCTGACAGGCAGAGAGACAGACAGGCAGACAGACAGACAGGCTGACAGGCAGAGACACAGACAGGCAGACAGACAGACAGACAGACAGACTGACAGGCAGCACAGAGCATGCTACATAAACGCTGCTGCCGCCACCTTTCACAAGGCATTTCATTACATCATGGTTTTACATTCACCATCGCTGATGAGCAGCGCTTTGTAGGGAGGCTTGTTCATTGTAGGATATGATATATGGCCAGGGCTGGACTGGGACAAAAATTCGGCCCAGTCATTTTCGCGCAAATTTGGCCCAGACCGGCCCACCACAACCAGCGCACAGATAGACTCTACCGTCCGCTCCGTCGAGGCACACACAAACAAACAAGCCCTAATACCACCACTTTTACAGAACAACATAAATGATATACAAACCAACAGACCAACTACACAACCCTCTGTTGCTCTCACAAGATTGATGTTGGCAAAAGGATTCAAGATAGAAGAGGGTCACTGATGCAGGTACAGTTAAATTATCATGATGGCACTGGCAGTACCTTCCTGGTGGCCTGGCCTGCCTGAAAGTTTTATTATTTTGTATTTATTTAATCATGGCGGCCCCCTACGGCCGCGGCCCACCAGGAATATGCCCGGTACGTCCTATGGCCAGTCCAGCCCTGTATATGGCTCTGCATCAATGTAATAAACATATGGCCAGTCCAGCCCTGTATATGGCTCTGCATCAATGTAATAAACATAGGGCCAGTCCAGCCCTGTATATGGCCCTGTATCAATGTAATAAACATATGGCCAGTCCAGCCCTGTATATGGCCCTGTATCAATGTAATAAACATATGGCCAGTCCAGCCCTGTATATGGCCCTGTATCAATGTAATAAACATAGGGCCAGTCCAGCCCTGTATATGGCTCACACAGCTTCTTCTGACAAAACACAGCTTCTTCTGTCAAAACACAGCTTCTTCTGTCAAAACACACCTTCTTCTGTCAAAACACACCTTCTTCTGTCAAAACACAGCTTCTTCTGTCAAAACACAACTTCTTCTGTCAAAACACACCTTCTTCTGTCAAAACACACCTTCTTCTGTCAAAACACACCTTCTTCTGTCAAAACACAACTTCTTCTGTCAAAACACACCTTCTTCTGTCAAAACACACCTTCTTCTGTCAAAACACACCTTCTTCTGTCAAAACACACCTTCTTCTGTCAAAACACACCTTCTTCTGTCAAAACACAGCTTCTTCTGTCAAAACACAGCTTCTTCTGTCCGCGCATGGAATCTAAAGTGTGCCCAGGCTCTCTCTCGCTCTCTCTCTCTCTCTCTCTCTCTCTCTCTCTCTCTCTCTCTCTCTCTCTCTCTCTCTCTCTCTCTCTCTCTCTCTCTCTCTCTCTCTCTCTCTCTCTCTCTCTCTCACACACATGAATGAGAATGATGCTTCCAGACCACGACGGGGTTGTGGCCGTCGCTCGCTGCCTGCTTTCTACTAACGCATCGAGGTGACAGACAGGCTGACAGGCAGAGAGACAGACAGGCAGACAGACAGACAGGCTGACAGGCAGAGACACAGACAGGCAGACAGACAGACAGACAGACAGACAGACTGACAGGCAGCACAGAGCATGCTACATAAACGCTGCTGCCGCCACCTTTCACAAGGCATTTCATTACATCATGGTTTTACATTCACCATCGCTGATGAGCAGCGCTTTGTAGGGAGGCTTGTTCATTGTAGGATATGATATATGGCCAGGGCTGGACTGGGACAAAAATTCGGCCCAGTCATTTTCGCGCAAATTTGGCCCAGACCGGCCCACCACAACCAGCGCACAGATAGACTCTACCGTCCGCTCCGTCGAGGCACACACAAACAAACAAGCCCTAATACCACCACTTTTACAGAACAACATAAATGATATACAAACCAACAGACCAACTACACAACCCTCTGTTGCTCTCACAAGATTGATGTTGGCAAAAGGATTCAAGATAGAAGAGGGTCACTGATGCAGGTACAGTTAAA
This sequence comes from Electrona antarctica, assembly GCF_951216825.1. Lineage (NCBI taxonomy): Eukaryota > Metazoa > Chordata > Actinopteri > Myctophiformes > Myctophidae > Electrona > Electrona antarctica. The sequence continues at coordinate 140,399 of NW_027638489.1, read as the reverse complement.
TTATCATGATGGCACTGGCAGTACCTTCCTGGTGGCCTGGCCTGCCTGAAAGTTTTATTATTTTGTATTTATTTAATCATGGCGGCCCCCTACGGCCGCGGCCCACCAGGAATATGCCCGGTACGTCCTATGGCCAGTCCAGCCCTGTATATGGCTCTGCATCAATGTAATAAACATAGGGCCAGTCCAGCCCTGTATATGGCCCTGTATCAATGTAATAAACATATGGCCAGTCCAGCCCTGTATATGGCCCTGTATCAATGTAATAAACATATGGCCAGTCCAGCCCTGTATATGGCCCTGTATCAATGTAATAAACATAGGGCCAGTCCAGCCCTGTATATGGCTCTGTATCAATGTAATAAACATATGGCCAGTCCAGCCCTGTATATGGCCCTGTATCAATGTAATAAACATAGGGCCAGTCCAGCCCTGTATATGGCCCTGTATCAATGTAATAAACATAGGGCCAGTCCAGCCCTGTATATGGCCCTGTATCAATGTAATAAACATATGGCCAGTCCAGCCCTGTATATGGCCCTGTATCAATGTAATAAACATATGGCCAGTCCAGCCCTGTATATGGCTCTGCATCAATGTAATAAACATATGGCCAGTCCAGCCCTGTATATGGCCCTGTATCAATGTAATAAACATAGGGCCAGTCCAGCCCTGTATATGGCCCTGTATCAATGTAATAAACATAGGGCCAGTCCAGCCCTGTATATGGCCCTGTATCAATGTAATAAACATATGGCCAGTCCAGCCCTGTATATGGCCCTGTATCAATGTAATAAACATATGGCCAGTCCAGCCCTGTATATGGCTCTGCATCAATGTAATAAACATATGGCCAGTCCAGCCCTGTATATGGCCCTGTATCAATGTAATAAACATATGGCCAGTCCAGCCCTGTATATGGCCCTGTATCAATGTAATAAACATATGGCCAGTCCAGCCCTGTATATGGCCCTGTATCAATGTAATAAACATATGGCCAGTCCAGCCCTGTATATGGCTCTGCATCAATGTAATAAACATATGCGTTGTGAGCCAACGTGAGCCATATGATGTCATAGGTTTTGCGGATTCGCCGCTTTGCCTGTTTACACGGAGAGGAGAGGAAACAGCGTTTTCAAAGATTTCCCACTCTGGAAGGTGGTTTCACTTTGTTGCGTTTGGTCCCTTTGGACGAGAACGCCGCTCTCGTCCAAAGGGACCCCTTAGGGTCTAAAGGGACCCCTTAGGGTCTAAAGGGACCCCTTAGGGTCTGGTCTAAAGGGACCGCTAAGGGTCTAAAGGGACCCCTTAGGGTCTAAAGGGACCCCTAAGGGTCTAAAGGGACCCCTTAGGGTCTAAAGGGACCCCTAAGGGTCTAAAGGGACCCCTAAGGGTCTAAAGGGACCCCTTAGGGTCTAAACTTTAGACCCTTAGGGGTCCCTTTAGACCCTAAGGGGTCCCTTCTAAGGGGTCCCTTTAGACCCTTAGGGGTCCCTTTAGACCCTAAGGGGTCCCTTCTAAGGGGTCCCTTCTAAGGGGTCCCTTTAGACCCTAAGGGGTCCCAATCCCCGGTGCAATCACCACAGTATAAATACACCTGCGATCTCTCAACCAAGTTGTTTGTTCTGCTCCACGACAGACCAACCATGGGTTGTGAGTTCTGCTCCACGACAGACCAACCATGGGTTGTGAGTTCTGCTCCACGACAGACCAACCATGGGTTGTGAGTTCTGCTCCACGACAGACCAACCATGGGTTGTGAGTTCTGCTCCACGACAGACCAACCATGGGTTGTGAGTTCTGCTCCACGACAGACCAACCATGGGTTGTGAGTTCTGCTCCACGACAGACCAACCATGGGTTGTGAGTTCTGCTCCACGACAGACCAACCATGGGTTGTGAGTTCTGCTCCACGACAGACCAACCATGGGTTGTGAGTTCTGCTCCACTACAGACCAACCATGGGTTGTGAGTTCTGCTCCACGACAGACCAACCATGGGTTGTGAGTTCTGCTCCACGACAGACCAACCATGGGTTGTGAGTTCTGCTCCACGACAGACCAACCATGGGTTGTGAGTTCTGCTCCACGACAGACCAACCATGGGTTGTGAGTTCTGCTCCACGACAGACCAACCATGGGTTGTGAGTTCTGCTCCACTACAGACCAACCATGGGTTGTGAGTTCTGCTCCACGACAGACCAACCATGGGTTGTGAGTTCTGCTCCACGACAGACCAACCATGGGTTGTGAGTTCTGCTCCACGACAGACCAACCATGGGTTGTGAGTTCTGCTCCACGACAGACCAACCATGGGTTGTGAGTTCTGCTCCACGACAGACCAACCATGGGTTGTGAGTTCTGCTCCACCACAGACCAACCATGGGTTGTGAGTAGCCTACTGCACTTGTAGATCGGCTATTTTCACTATTCTTCAAATTCGCCATCCTCCTCCACCACCACCATCCTACCAGTAGTCTGTGTTGATTGTCAGGTAGTTTCACCTGTGTCCTGTTACTCCCTGTGTTGATTGTCAGTTAGTTTCACCTGTGTCCTGTTACTCCCTGTGTTGATTGTCAGTTAGTTTCACCTGTGTCCTGTTACTCCCTGTGTTGATTGTCAGTTAGTTTCACCTGTGTCCTGTTACTCCCTGTGTTGATTGTCAGTTAGTTTCACCTGTGTCCTGTTACTCCCTGTGTTGATTGTCAGTTAGTTTCACCTGTGTCCTGTTACTCCCTGTGTCTAATTATACTCCCCTGTTTTTTCAGTTCCTTGTCGGATTATTACCCTCTCTGGTCTCCCAACAGTTATCTAGAAACACTAGAGCTATTTATTATCACCTCATTAGTGAACTACTAGAAGGCGAGACATCATGGCAGGTGAAATCATATTTATTTTTAATTTTGAGCTATTTTGCCTCCTAAACATGTCTTGCACATTGCAAGGAATTCTTGAACACAAACAATAGTGGATGAGCAAACTTGGGAAAACGAGTGCTTCAGGTCAGGATACAGATCACGGGCACAGGAAGCATCGCCTTCTCCATATATGGTCGACTGACAATTATTGCCAACGCTGAACAGAATGTTGCCGATGCCTGATCAGCTCTCTGCTTATTGGGCATTCCTGCAATCTGCAGGGCAGGACCCTCACGAGTCACGACTGATTTATGGACATTACCGAGGCTTCCAGATATGAACACAAGTAGTTTACATTTGTAGCCAAGCTGTATAACAGCATCCTTAAGATGCTGGTACTTAAGCACCTTGGTAAGGAATGCCTCTTCCAGACTGTGGTCAAAATAATGTACATGTCACTTCCACAATGATCACTTCTCTACTGTCCTCAACAACAACAATATCTGGTGTATTAGCTGTGACATCTTCACACACACACACACACACACACACACACACACACACACACACACACACACACACACACACACACACACACACACACACACACACACACACACACACACACACACACACACACACACACACACACACACACACGCACGCACGCACGCACGCACTCACCAGTTCCTCAACGCTGTGTAGTCCCATTCTGTCGGATCGATCAATGAAGATATAGATTCCAACGGTTGTCTGTCTGTCTGTCTGTCTGTCTGTCTGTCTGTCTGTCTGTCTGTCTGTCTGTCTGTCTGTCTGTCTGTCTGTCTGTCTGTCTGTCTTCTGTCTGTCTTCTGTCTGTGTGTGTTCTGCCTGGACTGCCTGTCTCTTATATAGACTCAGAGTAAAATAGAAAAAAAGAGAGAGAGAGAGAGATCAGATCGGGTTACCCAGTAGCCTATCATGAAGCATTCTCCCTCACACACGCACACACACACACACACACACACACACACACACACACACACACACACACACACACACACACACACACACACACACACACACACACACACACACACACACACACACACACACACACACACACACACACACACACACACCTGGCATGCAGTGATGTCATGGACGTCAAGGCGTCCAGTAAGAGCGATCAGGGTCGGAGGTCAAACCTGTCGCTGGCACGCTGATTTATGGACAGTGACATCATGTCAGTCAGGTGGTGAGACAGACAGACAGACAGACAGACAGACAGACAGACAGACAGACAGACAGACAGACAGACAGACAGACAGACAGACAGACAGACATGTGATATCAGTACATTAGTTGACAGTAAGTAGTGTGAGCTCACTGATCGCAAATAATATTTCTGTTTTTAGACGTACAATGTTTTAATGTAGGCTCTTAACCAGAGAGACAGTAAACTATAGGATCATAGAATGCAGAGAGACAGTAAACTATAGGATCATAGAATGCAGAGAGACAGTGTAGCGTCTCAGTAAACTATAGGATCATAGAATGCAGAGACAGTGTAGCGTCTCAGTAAACTATAGGATCATAGAATGCAGAGAGACAGTGTAGCGTCTCAGTAAACTATAGGATCATAGAATGCAGAGAGACAGTGTAGCGTCTCAGTAAACTATAGGATCATAGAATGCAGAGAGACAGTGTAGCGTCTCAGTAAACTATAGGATCATAGAATGCAGAGAGACAGTGTAGCGTCTCAGTAAACTATAGGATCATAGAATGCAGAGAGACAGTGTAGCGTCTCAGTAAACTATAGGATCATAGAATGCAGAGAGACAGTGTAGCGTCTCAGTAAACTATAGGATCATAGAATGCAGAGAGACAGTGTAGCGTCTCAGTAAACTATAGGATCATAGAATGCAGAGAGACAGTAAACTATAGGATCATAGAATGCAGAGAGACAGTAAACTATGGGATCACAGAATGCAGAGACAGTGTAGCGTCTCAGTAAACTATAGGATCATAGAATGCAGAGAGACAGTAAACTATAGGATCATATAATGCAGAGAGACAGTAAACTATAGGATCATAGAATGCAGAGAGACAGTAAACTATAGGATCATAGAATGCAGAGAGACAGTGTAGCGTCTCAGTAAACTATAGGATCATAGAATGCAGAGAGACAGTGTAGCGTCTCAGTAAACTATAGGATCATAGAATGCAGAGAGACAGTAAACTATGGGATCATAGAATGCAGAGACAGTGTAGCGTCTCAGTAAACTATAGGATCATAGAATGCAGAGAGAAGGTAAACTATAGGATCATAGAATGCAGAGACAGTGTAGCGTCTCAGTAAACTATAGGATCATAGAATGCAGAGAGACAGTGTAGCGTCTCAGTAAACTATAGGATCATAGAATGCAGAGAGACAGTAAACTATAGGATCATATAATGCAGAGAGACAGTAAACTATGGGATCATAGAATGCAGAGACAGTGTAGTGTCTCAGTAAACTATAGGATCATAGAATGCAGAGAGACAGTGTAGTGTCTCAGTAAACTGTAGGATCATAGAATGCAGAGAGACAGTGTAGCGTCTCAGTAAACTATAGGATCATAGAATGCAGAGAGACAGTAAACTATAGGATCATAGAATGCAGAGAGACAGTGTAGCGTCTCAGTAAACTATAGGATCATAGAATGCAGAGAGACAGTGTAGCGTCTCAGTAAACTATAGGATCATAGAATGCAGAGAGACAGTGTAGTGGCTCAGTAAACTATAGGATCATAGAATGCAGAGAGACAGTAAACTATAGGATCATAGAATGCAGAGAGACAGTAAACTATAGGATCATAGAATGCAGAGACAGTGTAGCGTCTCAGTAAACTATAGGATCATAGAATGCAGAGAGACAGTAAACTATAGGATCATAGAATGCAGAGAGACAGTGTAGCGTCTCAGTACACTATAGGATCATAGAATGCAGAGAGACAGTGTAGCGTCTCAGTACACTATAGGATCATAGAATGCAGAGAGACAGTAAACTATAGGATCATAGAATGCAGAGAGACAGTAAACTATAGCATCATAGAATGCAGAGAGACAGTGTAGCGTAAACTATAGGATCACAGAATAAATAGAATATAGAATTAAACACAGTTCACGGATCATGCCTTTAATGTGGCTCCTCCTAAAATAAGAAACGGATCATGTCTTTAAATAAGGAAGTGTTGTATGACTGGATCAGAGCAGGAAATGACCTTGTCACTGAACAACCGTGTGTGTGTGTGTGTGTGTGTGTGTGTGTGTGTGTGCGTGCGCGCGTGCGTGCGTGCGTGCGTGCGTGCGTGCGTGCGTGCGTGCGTGCGTGTGTGTGTGTTTATAGCTGATGCTGTCATCATCAGTCATCAGGATTTGTCACCACCGTGTGCTACTGTCTGTCTGTCTGTCTGTCTGTCTGTCTGTCTGTCTGTCTGTCTGTCTGTCTGTCTGTCTGTCTGTCTGTCTGTCTGCTAAACACCCCCCCCCCCCCCCCCCCCCCCCGTCTCAGTAACAGACTCTGTACTTGGTGCGCTCTTTTTTTCCTCGCCACAAATCTACAAGTCTATGCACCGAAAACAGCCGATCTACAAGCATGATGTCTATCCTCCCAGAACAGCTAGGGGGCGCTGTGCCATTAGTCCACTGAGCCTGACGCATACGGGCCTGAGAGCGTGCACGGTGCCACGTGCACACAGCATAGACATGAGCCTGAGAGCGTGCACGGTGCCACGTGCACACAGCATAGACATGAGCCTGAGAGCGTGCACGGTGCCACGTGCACACAGCATAGGCCTCACTCACACGTGCACAACAGATTGATGTATGCTTGTTGTATATAAAGGGTGTGACACAGCTTGCCCCAATGCATTTCCAATGGGAGTCACATGGTTTGACACAACATTTGTGTTGTATGAGGGGGAGGGGCGCAGTAAAGATGGTGTTTAGTAGCAGAGATATGCAGACACGTACCTGCATTGTGAGTAAAGATGGTGTTTAGTAGCAGAGATATGCAGACACGTACCTGCATTGTGAGTAAAGATGGTGTTTAGTAGCAGAGATATGCAGACACGTACCTGCATTGTGTGTAAAGATGGTGTTTAGTAGCAGAGATATGCAGACACGTACCTGCATTGTGAGTAAAGATGGTGTTTAGTAGCAGAGATATGCAGACACGTACCTGCATTGTGAGTAAAGACGGTGTTTAGTAGCAGAGATATGCAGACACGTACCTGCATTGTGAGTAAAGATGGTGTGTACTAGACGGTGGTCTTGCTTCGATAGACCGAGGCACAGCTGGCCTCTGTTCGTATATCGTTAGGCCGCACGATGACGCGGCGCTCCAATAAACCGCAACCGGCCAATCAGAGAGCTGTCTGCGTGAACAATAAAACTGCAGCGGGCCAATCAGCTGTCGGCGTGATGAACACACCAGGAAACCATACAGCTATGCACAGAGCCCATTTGACCTTTGACCTCGGTGCACTTCAACATTTTTACAATTTCAAAAGTCTCTGTATTTTAGCACGTACCCTCCTGGGGGGGGGGGGGGGGGGGGGGGGGGGTCAGGTGACCAGACGGTATTTTTGGACTTTCACGACGGTCCGAAGATGTCAGAACATTAATGTTGTTCTGACGACTCTATGAGGTGTCATTGACCAGAGGACCCAATGTTCTGACGACTCTATGAGGTGTCATTGACCAGAGGACTCTATGAGGTGTCATTGACCAGAGGACTCTATGAGGTGTCATTGACCAGAGGACTCTATGAGGTGTCATTGACCAGAGGACTCTATGAGGTGTCATTGACCAGAGGACCCAATGTCTTCTAAATCCTGATCCTCATGTTTCTGTCAGTGGTGCTCAAACATTTTCATGTCAAGGACCCCTAAAAATATATGTATTTGGCCGCCGACCCCCATCTGAAAATATGTTGTTCCAGCGACCCCCTCAGAAGCAAAGATTTGAGTTAAAAACGTTCGCTCTGAAAGAATATAATATTTGCGACACATTTGAACTATTTTTCAAAGATGGCAGATCTACAAGCTCGTAACGCGGCACCGAGTACTGCGCTACGAGCTTGTAGATCTGCTATTTTTCAACAGCTAAAGTATAACATAATGCTTAATATTGTGGTGCCGTGCGTTCGTTCTGCTCAGGAGACATCAATCATCTTTATGATGAATTCCTGTTCTGTTCTTTGGCTATATAGAAGTGTCTCTGTACGTCTCTAAATGTTTTGATGAATTGAACATGGTGGACCCTCTTGTAAACAGGTGTAATGCTTTATGGTGTCGTCCACTCACAGTTAACAGTCTTTGTATTGAGTTTGTGCTTGAAATGTACTGTAATTCTGCAAACTGTTAATAAATATTTCAATCAATCAATCAATCAATCAATCAATCAATCAATCAATCAATCAATCAATCAATCAATCAATCAATCAATCAATCAATCAATAAATCAATCAATCAATCAATCAATCAATCAATAAATCAATCTTTCACCGTCCATCTGTCACTCGTACAGAGCAGTGCTTTCCAACCCTTTTCACATAAACGTCCAATTATTTTATTCGGCATTTAATCAACGGAACCATTTGATGACATTTTGCCTCTCAGACCCAAGACTTAAAATATTTGTGACCCACTGTGAATGGGAGGCAGTCGTGTGAAAGCAGGGAATCATAGCTTCAAATTGACTTAATTGGTTGTTCAGTTTGACCCACCAGTTTTGGAGATATGGCTTATAGAGTAATGTCTTGCAGAGAAACAGCGAGTTGAGAAAACAGGCTTGAAAGGTTCACTTCTGTGGTCTCTAACATTACACCTAGCTACATGTTTAAGCATTTATTTCATATTTACATGTATTCTGTGGACTCTAACATTACACCTAGCTACATGTTTAAGCATTTATTTCATATTTACATGTATTCTGTGGACTCTAACATTACACCTAGCTACATGTTTAAGCATTTATTTCATATATACATGTCTTCTGTGGTCTCTAACATTACACCTAGCTACATGTTTAAGCATTTATTTCATATTTACATGTCTTCTGTGGTCTCTAACATTACACAGGCCTAGCTACATGTTGAAGCATTTATTTCATATATACATGTCTTCTGTGGTCTCTAACATTACACCTAGCTACATGTTTAAGCATTTATTTCATATATACATGTCTTCTGTGGTCTCTAACATTACACCTAGCTACATGTTGAAGCATTTATTTCATATTTACATGTCTTTGGACTCTAACATTACACCTAGCTACATGTTTAAGCATTTATTTCATATTTACATGTCTTCTGTGGTCTCTAACATTACACCTAGCTACATGTTGAAGCATTTATTTCATATTTACATGTCTTCTGTGGTCTCTAACATTACACCTAGCTACATGTTTAAGCATTTATTTCATATTTACATGTCTTCTGTGGACTCTAACATTACACCTAGCTACATGTTTAAGCATTTATTTCATATTTACATGTCTTCTGTGGTCTCTAACATTACACAGGCCTAGCTACATGTTGAAGCATTTATTTCATATTTACATGTCTTCTGTGGACTCTAACATTACACCTAGCTACATGTTTAAGCATTTATTTCATATTTACATGTCTTCTGTGGTCTCTAACATTACACAGGCCTAGCTACATGTTGAAGCATTTATTTCATATTTACATGTCTTCTGTGGTCTCTAACATTACACCTAGCTACATGTTTAAGCATTTATTTCATATTTACATGTCTTCTGTGGACTCTAACATTACACCTAGCTACATGTTTAAGCATTTATTTCATATTTACATGTCTTCTGTGGACTCTAACATTACACCTAGCTACATGTTTAAGCATTTATTTCATATTTACATGTCTTCTGTGGACTCTAACATTACACCTAGCTACATGTTTAAGCATTTATTTACATTTACATGTCTTCTGTGGACTCTAACATTACACCTAGCAACATGTTTAAGCATTTATTTCATATTTACATGTCTTCTGTGGTCTCTAACATTACACCTAGCTACATGTTTAAGCATTTATTTCATATTTACATGTCTTCTGTGGTCTCTAACATTACACAGGCCTAGCTACATGTTGAAGCATTTATTTCATATTTACATGTATTCTGTGGACTCTAACATTACACCTAGCTACATGTTTAAGCATTTATTTCATATATACATGTCTTCTGTGGTCTCTAACATTACACCTAGCTACATGTTTAAGCATTTATTTCATATTTACATGTCTTCGGTGGTCTCTAACATTACACAGGCCTAGCTACATGTTGAAGCATTTATTTCATATTTACATGTCTTCTGTGGACTCTAACATTACACCTAGCTACATGTTTAAGCATTTATTTCATATTTCCATGTCTTCTGTGGACTCTAACATTACACCTAGCTACATGTTTAAGCATTTATTTCATATTTACATGTCTTCTGTGGACTCTAACATTACACCTAGCTACATGTTTAAGCATTTATTTCATATTTACATGTCTTCTGTGGACTCTAACATTACACCTAGCTACATGTTTAAGCATTTATTTCATATTTACATGTCTTCTGTGGTCTCTAACATTACACAGGCCTAGCTACATGTTGAAGCATTTATTTCATATTTACATGTCTTCTGTGGTCTCTAACATTACACCTAGCTACATGTTTAAGCATTTATTTCATATTTACAAGTCGATTTCATGAGCTCTGACATTTATTTCAGACATGCTCTAGCGTGTGAAGAGTCTGCCTGTGCTATTAACTCATTTTGGATAAAAATAAATCAGTTTTATCGATTTTGACCACAGTTGACCCTTCACTAAACCCCGCCCCAAAAGCCATTGTCCAATGACATTCCAAATAGTTTAGCAACCGTTGCTATGCAGGTCAAGCTTTCGTCACCTCAGAGCTGTCACTGTTATTTTGCATGGCTGTGTTGTTGAACACACACACACAGCTTAACGTCATGGCTGTGTTGTTGAACACACACACACAGCTTAACGTCATGGCTGTGTTGTTGAACACACACACAGCTTAACGTCATGGCTGTGTTGTTGAACACACACACAGCTTAACGTCATGGCTGTGTTGTTGAACACACACACATCTTAACGTCATGGCTGTGTTGTTGAACACACACACAGCTTAACTTCATGGCTGTGTTGTTGAACACATACACAGCTTAACGTCATGGCTGTGTTGTTGAACACACACACAGCTTAACGTCATGGCTGTGTTGTTGAACACACACACAGCTTAACGTCATGGCTGTGTTGTTGAACACACACACAGCTTAACCTCATGGCTGTGTTGTTGAACACACACACAGCTTAACGTCATGGCTGTGTTGTTGAACACACACAGCTTAACGTCATGGCTGTGTTGTTGAACACACACACAGCTTAACTTCCTAACTTTATTCTCAGTGATAACATTCTCCTTGTCTGCAGTGAGATTAAGTACCTTGGGCACTATATCTCTGATGACCTCACAGATGATAAAGACATTCATAGACAAAGGTGCAAACTGTATGCCCAGGCAAACATTTTAATGAGGAAATTTCATAATTGCTCTTCAGATGTCAAGGTATCACTGTTTAAAGCTTTCTGTACACCGTTGTATACTGCTCACCTGTGGAGTAACTACAAGGTGAGGAGCATGCACAAACTTAAGGTTGCATATAATGATGCATTACGTTTACTAATGAGGGTACCAAGATGGCACAGTGCCAGTCAGCTGTTTGTGAACTTGGGGGTGCCTACCTGTCAAGCCCTTCTGAGAAACTTAATGTACAAATTCATGTGTCGATTAGAGGAGTCTGACAACTGTGTCATCAGTTTGTTAACCAACCCTGTGAAGAGCTCTAATAGGTTCTCTTCCATGATTTGGAGACATTGGCGTAACTGCCTCTACAGACTGTGAGCTTATGTACTGTGTATGTATATATGTACATTTTATTTTTTCTATTTTTAATTTGTTTTATTATTTACTGTCCTTTGTTCCTCTATGTGATCTGGACCGTGAGTCTGCAATAAAGATTGAATTGAATTAACGTCGTGGCTGTGTTGTTGAACACACACAGCTTAACGTCATGGCTGTGTTGTTGAACACACACAGCTTAACGTCGTGGCTGTGTTGTTGAACACACACAGCTTAACGTCGTGGCTGTGTTGTTGAACACACACACAGCTTAACGTCATGGCTGTGTTGTTGAACACACACACAGCTTAACGTCATGGCTGTGTTGTTGAACACACACAGCTTAACGTCATGGCTGTGTTGTTGAACACACACACAGCTTAACGTCATGGCTGTGTTGTTGAACACACACAGCTTAACGTCATGGCTGTGTTGTTGAACACACACACAGCTTAACGTTGTGGCTGTGTTGTTGACACGAGCTCCTAGCTCTTCTATGATTGGACGATGCACAGTACACAAGCGCCTAGCTCTTCTATGATTGGACGATGCACAGTACACGAGCGCTCCACCAACATGCGCAACAACGCCATTAAAGATGACAACGGCCATGATTGATTGGTCGGCGCCAAACTTGTGGCGTTGCCAGCCATCGCCCCCCTC
>NW_027638489.1:115414-122914 GCF_951216825.1 Electrona antarctica | reverse complement strand
ACTGTCCCAGAAGGAAGCTGTTTATTTCTGGGGGTCTCTGTCCCAGATGGAAGGTGTTAGAACGTGAACCTGTTCCCACCTCCCCCTCCCCCCCTCCACCCCCCATTCGGGGGTGTTGATGAGAGGGTGTTCGTGTATGGAAGTGACACAGGATTATACCGAGTGTGTGTGTGTGTGTGTGTGTGTGTGTGTGTGTGTGTGTGTGTGTGTGTGTGTGTGTGTGTGTGTGTGTGTGTGTGTGTGTGTGTGTGTGTGTGTGTGTGTGTGTGTGTGACGCCCAGTGTCCCTCGACTCTCGTGACCAACATGTTGGGGTCATCGCAACGACCTCATTCTCACACTGACACACACGGTGTGTGTGTGTGTGTGTGTGTGTGTGTGTGTGTGTGTGTGTGTGTGTGTGTGTGTGTGTGTGTGTGTGTGTGCGCGTGCATGTGTGTGTGTGTGTGTGTGTGTGTGTGTGTGTGTGTGTGTGTGTGTGTGTGTGTGTGTGTGTGTGTGTGTGTTGAAGGCTATGTGGTGAATGACACCATGTGTCTCTTGTGTCTAACATGTTAGGGTCACGCAATGTCACAGAGACACACACACACGCACACACACACACACACACACACACACACACACACACACACACACACACACACACACACACACAGCCACCTCAACCCTATAGTCTAGATAACTTTGTGCTCCCTTAGCGGGGTGACTCAGGGCTCTGTACTCGGCCCCTTCTACACCTCGCCGGAAAATATATACAATTTACAATTTACAATTTAGGCATTTAGCAGACGCTCTTAATCCAGAGCGACTTACAATAGGCAAGAACAAAAAGCATGGGAATACATCACATATGTAACAAAATGCATTTATCGCGAAACATGCGTAAGCTAAGACCGTGACTAGAACATATCTATATAATGACACTATACATATAAACTATAACTGATATATATATATATAGCTGATCTATCATGACCTGTGAGCTTATGGATCTGCTATTTGACCTGTGAGCTTATGGATCTGATATTTGACCTGTGAGCTTATGGATCTGATATTTGACCTGTGAGCTTATGGATCTGATATTTGACCTGTGAGCTTATGGATCTGCTATTTGACCTGTGAGCTTATGGATCTGATATTTGACCTGTGAGCTTATGGATCTGATATTTGACCTGTGAGCTTATGGATCTGATATTTGACCTGTGAGCTTATGGATCTGCTATTTGACCTGTGAGCTTATGGATCTGCTACTTGCGTCAAATCCCCCCCCCTCAAATGGTTCACTGCAGCTCAACAGTCAGTGTGAGGGGTGGTCAGGAGATACAGTAGTTAAAGTCCCAGGCCCATAGTTAAAGTCCCAGGCCCATAGTTAAAGTCCCATAGTTAAAGTCCCATAGTTAAAGTCCCATAGTTAAAGTCCCAGGCCCATAGTTAAAGTCCCATAGTTAAAGTCCCAGGCCCATAGTTAAAGTCCCATAGTTAAAGTCCCATAGTTAAAGTCCCATAGTTAAAGTCCCAGGCCCATAGTTAAAGTCCCATAGTTAAAGTCCCAGGCCCATAGTTAAAGTCCCAGGCCCATAGTTAAAGTCCCAGGCCCATAGTTAAAGTCCCATAGTTAAAGTCCCATAGTTAAAGTCCCAGGCCCATAGTTAAAGTCCCATAGTTAAAGTCCCAGGCCCATAGTTAAAGTCCCATAGTTAAAGTCCCAGGCCCATAGTTAAAGTCCCAGGCCCATAGTTAAAGTCCCAGGCCCATAGTTAAAGTCCCATAGTTAAAGTCCCATAGTTAAAGTCCCAGGCCCATAGTTAAAGTCCCATAGTTAAAGTCCCATAGTTAAAGTCCCAGGCCCATAGTTAAAGTCCCATAGTTAAAGTCCCATAGTTAAAGTCCCAGGCCCATAGTTAAAGTCCCAGGCCCATAGTTAAAGTCCCATAGTTAAAGTCCCATAGTTAAAGTCCCAGGCCCATAGTTAAAGTCCCATAGTTAAAGTCCCATAGTTAAAGTCCCAGGCCCATAGTTAAAGTCCCATAGTTAAAGTCCCAGGCCCATAGTTAAAGTCCCAGGCCCATAGTTAAAGTCCCATAGTTAAAGTCCCAGGCCCATAGTTAAAGTCCCATAGTTAAAGTCCCAGGCCCATAGTTAAAGTCCCAGGCCCATAGTTAAAGTCCCAGGCCCATAGTTAAAGTCCCAGGCCCATAGTTAAAGTCCCAGGCCCATAGTTAAAGTCCCATAGTTAAAGTCCCATAGTTAAAGTCCCAGGCCCATAGTTAAAGTCCCATAGTTAAAGTCCCATAGTTAAAGTCCCAGGCCCATAGTTAAAGCCCCATAGTTAAAGTCCCAGGCCCATAGTTAAAGTCCCATAGTTAAAGTCCCAGGCCCATAGTTAAAGTCCCAGGCCCATAGTTAAAGTCCCATAGTTAAAGTCCCAGGCCCATAGTTAAAGTCCCATAGTTAAAGTCCCATAGTTAAAGTCCCAGGCCCATAGTTAAAGTCCCATAGTTAAAGTCCCAGGCCCATAGTTAAAGTCCCAGGCCCATAGTTAAAGTCCCATAGTTAAAGTCCCATAGTTAAAGTCCCATAGTTAAAGTCCCATAGTTAAAGTCCCAGGCCCATAGTTAAAGTCCCAGGCCCATAGTTAAAGTCCCATAGTTAAAGTCCCATAGTTAAAGTCCCATAGTTAAAGTCCCAGGCCCATAGTTAAAGTCCCATAGTTAAAGTCCCATAGTTAAAGTCCCATAGTTAAAGTCCCATAGTTAAAGTCCCAGGCCCATAGTTAAAGTCCCATAGTTAAAGTCCCAGGCCCATAGTTAAAGTCCCATAGTTAAAGTCCCATAGTTAAAGTCCCAGGCCCATAGTTAAAGTCCCAGGCCCATAGTTAAAGTCCCAGGCCCATAGTTAAAGTCCCATAGTTAAAGTCCCAGGCCCATAGTTAAAGTCCTAGGCCCATAGTTAAAGTCCCAGGCCCATAGTTAAAGTCCCATAGTTAAAGTCCCAGGCCCATAGTTAAAGTCCCAGGCCCATAGTTAAAGTCCCAGGCCCATAGTTAAAGTCCCAGGCCCATAGTTAAAGTCCTAGGCCCATAGTTAAAGTCCCAGGCCCATAGTTAAAGTCCCAGGCCCATAGTTAAAGTCCCAGGCCCATAGTTAAAGTCCCAGGCCCATAGTTAAAGTCCAGGCCCATAGTTAAAGTCCCAGGCCCATAGTTAAAGTCCCATAGTTAAAGTCCCAGGCCCATAGTTAAAGTCCCAGGCCCATAGTTAAAGTCCCAGGCCCATAGTTAAAGTCCCATAGTTAAAGTCCCAGGCCCATAGTTAAAGTCCCATAGTTAAAGTCCCAGACCCATAGTTAAAGTCCCAGGCCCATAGTTAAAGTCCCAGGCCCATAGTTAAAGTCCCAGGCCCATAGTTAAAGTCCCAGGCCCATAGTTAAAGTCCTAGGCCCATAGTTAAAGTCCCAGGCCCATAGTTAAAGTCCCATCGTTAAAGTCCCAGGCCCATAGTTTTAAAGTAGTAGTGTGTTGTCAAAGGTCTTAGAGAGAGTACTACTTGAAAAGATGCAAGAGTATATTGATGAGCAATTTGGATTTAAAAGTAAACATGTGTGTATATGCTCTGAAAGAGGCTGTCAGCAAGTACAGTAAACATAACTCCACCATGTTCACGTGCTTCCTGGATGCTTCTCGTGCCTTTGACCGTATTAACCATGGGAAACTGTTTGCTAAGCTACGAGAGAGAGGGGATCCTTCTTATTTAATACGTATTTTACATTTTTGGTACTCTCATCAAACCATGCAAGTTAGACGGGGTGATACTATATGGGGTATCACCCCATGGGGTGATACTATATCTGGGCCCTTTGGGGTGATACTGGGCCCTTTGGGGTGATACTATATCTGGGCCCTTTAGATGGGGTGATACTATATCTGGGCCCTTTAGACGGGGTGATACTATATCTGGGCCCTTTAGATGGGGTGATACTATATCTGGGCCCTTTAGATGGGGTGATACTATATCTGGGCCCTTTAGATGGGGTGATACTATATCTGGGCCCTTTAGACGGGGTGATACTATATCTGGGCCCTTTGGGGTGATACTGGGCCCTTTGGGGTGATACTATATCTGGGCCCTTTTTAGCGACTAATGGGACAAACATGGTGGGATTTTATCACCTGTGCTTTTTGAGTGGTGTAAACCACTCCTACAACTGGCTTTGTTAGTTTGTCTGTCTGTTCGTACCAAAAAATGAGCATGGTTGCTATGGTCACCCAGTTCACACGGGTGTGATTTCATTACGTCAGACATTACGTCAGACCACAGCTGATCAGTCTATATAAGACCTTACACCACTCAGTTCACACGGGTGTGATTTTTAATTTATATATGGACGAACTCTCAGAAAGTGTAAAACTGTCTGTATGGTAGGAGAGAGGCTCGTTAACCATCTAATGTATGCAGATGACCTGGTCATCATGGATGTATGGTAGGAGAGAGGCTCGTTAACCATCTAATGTATGCAGATGACCTGGTCATCATGGATGTATGGTAGGAGAGAGGCTCGTTAACCATCTAATGTATGCAGATGACCTGGTCATCATGTCTCCCTGCTCTGCTGGCCTACAGCAACTGCTGAATGTGTGCTCTGATTATGGACTGTTGTTTGATATTAAGTTTAATCCGAAAAAGAGTGTAGTCATGATCATGAAAACTAAGGAGGATCGAAAGGCAACATTTCCCTCTTTTTATCTGGCCAACAAGGTGCTCAATGTTGTAGACAAGGTCAGATATCTGGGTCACATCATTAGGGATGACCTCAGTGATGATGATGATGTACAGAGACAGTATTGTAAATTGTATGCACAAGCCAAAATGTTATCTCGGAAGTTTTATATGTGTACTGATGGTGTCAGGATGTCCCTTTTTAAAGCTTACTGTACACCACTGTATACTGCCCCCTTGTGGTGCAGCTACAGTAAGGGTAAATATAATAAGTTGAGGGTGGCATATAATATAATGATGCTCTCAGAATCCTGCTGAGGCTCCCGAGGTGGACAAGAACAGGATGCTGTTCTTAGGAACCTAATGTACAGTTTTATGATGAGGTTGAATCTAATGTAGTTTTATGATGAGGTTGAATCTAATGTACAGTTTTATGATGAGGTTGAATCTAATGTAGTTTTATGATGAGGTTGAATCTAATGTAGTTTTATGATGAGGTTGAATCTAATGTAGTTTTATGATGAGGTTGAATCTAATGTAGTTTTATGATGAGGTTGAATCTAATGTAGTTTTATGATGAGGTTGAATCTAATGTACAGTTTTATGATGAGGTTGAATCTAATGTAGTTTTATGATGAGGTTGAATCTAATGTACAGTTTTATGATGAGGTTGAATCTAATGTAGTTTTATGATGAGGTTGAATCTAATGTACAGTTTTATGATGAGGTTGAATCTAATGTAGTTTTATGATGAGGTTGAATCTAATGTAGTTTTATGATGAGGTTGAATCTAATGTAGTTTTATGATGAGGTTGAATCTAATGTAGTTTTATGATGAGGTTGAATCTAATGTACAGTTTTATGATGAGGTTGAATCTAATGTAGTTTTATGATGAGGTTGAATCTAATGTAGTTTTATGATGAGGTTGAATCTAATGTAGTTTTATGATGAGGTTGAATCTAATGTAGTTTTATGATGAGGTTGAATCTAATGTAGTTTTATGATGAGGTTGAATCTAATGTACAGTTTTATGATGAGGTTGAATCTAATGTAGTTTTATGATGAGGTTGAATCTAATGTACAGTTTTATGATGAGGTTGAATCTAATGTAGTTTTATGATGAGGTTGAATCTAATGTACAGTTTTATGATGAGGTTGAATCTAATGTAGTTTTATGATGAGGTTGAATCTAATGTACCGTTGTATGATGAGGTTGAATCTAATGTACAGTTTTATGATGAGGTTGAATCTAATGTACCGTTTTATGATGAGGTTGAAACTAATGTACCGTTTTATGATGAGGTTGAATCTAATGTACAGTTTTATGATGAGGTTGAATCTAATGTACAGTTTTATGATGAGGTTGAATCTAATGTACAGTTTTATGATGAGGTTGAATCTAATGTACCGTTTTATGATGAGGTTGAATCTAATGTACAGTTTTATGATGAGGTTGAATCTAATGTACAGTTTTATGATGAGGTTGAATCTAATGTACAGTTGTATGATGAGGTTGAATCTAATGTACAGTTTTATGATGAGGTTGAATCTAATGTAGCGTTTTATGATGAGTTTGAATCTAATGTAGTTTTATGATGAGGTTGGATCTAATGTAGTTTTATGATGAGGTTGGATCTAATGTAGTTTTTTGATGAGGTTGAATCTAATGTAGTTTTATGATGAGGTTGAATCTAATGTAGTTTTATGATGAGGTTGAATCTAATGTAGTTTTATGATGAGGTTGAATCTAATGTAGTTTTATGATGAGGTTGAATCTAATGTAGTTTTATGATGAGGTTGAATCTAATGTAATTTTATGATTATTATAAATCTGGCCACGTCAGAAGACGAGCACCATCAGGTACTCCTCCTGCTTCTGGAAACACTGGCGAGTGTCTGGATGTTTTTTAGATCTTTGTGTTTTTGTTGCCGTTTTTTGTTTTCTTTTTTCTTTTTCTGTTGTATACACTGACACCACGCTAGACAGGAACGCCCAAAAACGTCACATCCGGTTTTAGCCTGGGGTAAGAATTTTCTATGGCTGCCAATGCAACTTGGTCCAATCCTTAATCACATACGGACAAACATCTATGCCGATGCTATCTAACTTGCGGAGGTAGCGTGCCTTGTCCACGGGCAACAGATCTTTCAACGTATGGCATTGCAAATACGTTTGATAATCACTACTCTGCTCAATATTGTTTTGAAAATGCCGCAAATTGCATTGCAGTGAACGAGCGCAAATCACAACTTCCCCCGGTTGTGGGCGGAGTCACTGATGGGTATTTTCTTACCATATGATGTAGTGTTTCTTATTTTATGTTCACATCTTATTACTATGTTAAAAAATACCTTGTATATCTTATTGTATCTGGTGAACAGGACTGCCCTGTCACACAGTGATGTTATATCAATATTTGCATGTGTATTAATTCCACTATCAGCTGTCGCCCACTCCAGATTGTCATGTTCCTTATACCCAAAAGGGAAATAAGATTCAATGGAGAAACATGGAAAACAACCCGACGACAACCTTGCTCTTAAAGATGAGGATAAACATACACTCTCACCCTATGAGATAAATGAACAACAACAGAATCCTAATCACGGAACGTGATTAAAGTCGAAAACAGGATTCAGACCATCGGACGCCCATGACAGCCTGATGACATCTTACACTGATGGGACCTTTCAGCCTATTGAAATGTGACAGCTGAATCCTAATCAATGACATGTTTTTCAGTATATATGTTTGTGCAAAATGATATGTTGACATTCAGAGCACT
>NW_027638489.1:107914-110414 GCF_951216825.1 Electrona antarctica | reverse complement strand
GGTCGTAGAGCAGGTCCCAGACCACCAAGGACCAGGTCGTAGAGCAGGTCCCAGACCACCAAGGACCAGGTCGTAGAGCAGGTCCCAGACCACCAAGGACCAGGTCGTAGAGCAGGTCCCAGACCACCAAGGACCAGGTCGTAGAGCAGGTCCCAGACCACCAAGGACCAGGTCGTAGAGCAGGTCCCAGACCCCTAAGGACCAGGTCGTAGAGCAGGTCACAGACCACTAAGGACCAGGTTGTAGAGCAGGTCCCAGACCCCTAAGGACCAGGTCGTAGAGCAGGTCCCAGACCACCAAGGACCAGGTCGTAGAGCAGGTCACAGACCCCTAAGGACCAGGTCGTAGAGCAGGTCCCAGACCACCAAGGACCAGGTCGTAGAGCAGGTCCCAGACCACCAAGGACCAGGTCGTAGAGCAGGTCACAGACCCCTAAGGACCAGGTCGTAGAGCAGGTCACAGACCACCAAGGACCAGGTCGTAGAGCAGGTCACAGACCACCAAGGACCAGGTCGTAGAGCAGGTCACAGACCACCAAGGACCAGGTCGTAGAGCAGGTCACAGACCCCTAAGGACCAGGTCGTAGAGCAGGTCACAGACCACCAAGGACCAGGTCGTAGAGCAGGTCACAGACCACCAAGGACCAGGTCGTAGAGCAGGTCCCAGACCACCAAGGACCAGGTCGTAGAGCAGGTCCCAGACCACCAAGGACCAGGTCGTAGAGCAGGTCACAGACCACCAAGGACCAGGTCGTAGAGCAGGTCCCAGACCCCTAAGGACCAGGTCGTAGAGCAGGTCCCAGACCACCAAGGACCAGGTCGTAGAGCAGGTCCCAGACCACCAAGGACCAGGTCGTAGAGCAGGTCACAGACCACCAAGGACCAGGTCGTAGAGCAGGTCACAGACCCCTAAGGACCAGGTCGTAGAGCAGGTCACAGACCACCAAGGACCAGGTCGTAGAGCAGGTCCCAGACCACCAAGGACCAGGTCGTAGAGCAGGTCCCAGACCACCAAGGACCAGGTCGTAGAGCAGGTCCCAGACCACCAAGGACCAGGTCGTAGAGCAGGTCCCAGACCACCAAGGACCAGGTCGTTGAGCAGGTCCCAGACCACCAAGGACCAGGTCGTAGAGCAGGTCACAGACCACCAAGGACCAGGTCGTAGAGCAGGTCACAGACCACCAAGGACCAGGTCGTAGAGCAGGTCACAGACCGTCGCACCGGTTATTAGGTTGTTATTGTAATTCATTATGAAAGCTCTCTAACGTTATCATCGTACGATTAGCTTGCGGTTGCTCCCTCCTCCCTCCTCCCTCCTCTCTCCTCCCTCCTCCTTGCGGTTGCTCCCTCCTCCCTCCTCCATGTCATCAGACATAAACGTTTCGTTGGCTTGCGATGGACGGACCCGAATGTTGACCTTTCACCCCTGACCCTGACCTGTCACGGACCTGAATGTTGACCTTTCACCCCTGACCTGTCACCCCTGACCTGTCACGGACCCTGGGGTCAAGCTTCCTGTTGTTGTTGTTTTGTTTTGTTTTGTTGTTTTTTATTCTCCAAACATGGCGTCGACAGGAAGGAAGCACCTGGTTCAGGATTTTAACCACTTCATCACCTGCTCCCTGTGTGGAGGCTACCTGATCAAACCTGCCACGGTGACGGAATGTCTGCACACCTGTGAGTGACCCCGCCCCTTTGAGTGACCCTGCCCCTTTTAGTTTACTGCACACCTGTGAGTGACCCCGCCCCTTTGAGTGACCCCGCCCCTTTTAGTCTACTGCACACCTGTGAGTGACCCCGCCCCTTTGAGTGACCCCGCCCCTTTTAGTTTACTGCACACCTGTGAGTGACCCCGCCCCTTTGAGTGACCCCTCCCCTTTGAGTGACTGTTACAAATCATAAGTCTAGGGGTAGTAGGTAGGTAACATGTGACTGAAGAACAAGGAAACCGTGCTCAAATGGGTAGTTTTATTATAAAACTATATATATAATAAATCATAACTCAAAAGATATATTTACAATAAGGCTCGATAACAAACAAACAAAAGAAACAAACAACGCCTTTCCGAAGGGCGGACACAACATGGGTTTAAACAATATGGTTTTAGATAGTTGACAGTTAGTACTCTAGTTGTTACACATATCAGTAGCAGCGGGTCGGGGGAAGATCCTAGTGATGTTCCCCGGCGAGCTGTCAGACATGAACTGGCTAAGTAGAGAACACAGTGCACTGCTGCAGCGAGTGCACTGCTGCAGCGAGTGCACGCGACCGGCAGCCAATCAGGAAGCCAAGCGTTGATCAGACGCTGGGCTAGAGCCGGCCCCTCGTTGATGGAACTACAAGGCAAACACAGCCAATCCAACCTGGAGTGGAGAAGAACACATATATTATAGAAGGCGCCCTCTATTCCAATATATGGTTCATAACAAGTCTACTGGATGTATAGCTATATAAGAGATATCAAAGATAGGTCTAAACATATATATACAATATAACTATA
>NW_027638489.1:90414-97914 GCF_951216825.1 Electrona antarctica | reverse complement strand
CTGTGTGTTTGTGTTTGTGCGTGCATGGCTGCGTGCGTGCGTGGCTGCGTGCGTGCGTGCGTGGCTGCGTGCGTGCGTGCGTGCGTGCGTGCGTGCATGTGCGTGCGTGCGTGCGTGCGTGCGTGCGTGCGTGTGCGTAGACACTGTCCGGTGTGTGAGGCTGAGGACAGGTGATGAAGACGATGGTGGCGAGGGTGATGAAGACCACCACAGGAGTGACCCTCAGATCGCCATCTGTCTGGACTGTAACCATGACAACACCACGGTAGAAAATAACCCAAAACAGCCGATCTACAAGCATACGCGACAACTGAAGTGTAGATTGGAGATCCATCTGCATCTATGAGGAAAAGGTTAAATAAGTGGTTAATCAACAAAAATAAAAGTACTCGTATCAGTGTGTCAGTACTCTGTATCGGTACTCTGTGTCGGTACTCTGTATCGGTACTCTGTATCGGTACTCTGTGTCGGTACTCTGTGTCGGTACTCTGTATCGGTACTCTGTATCGGTACTCTGTGTCGGTACTCTGTGTCGGTACTCTGTGTCGGTACTCTGTGTCGGTACTCTGTGTCGGTACTCTGTGTCGGTACTCTGTATCGGTACTCTGTATCGGTACTCTGTGTCGGTACTCTGTATCGGTACTCTGTGTCGGTACTCTGTATCGGTACTCTGTATCGGTACTCTGTGTCGGTACTCTGTGTCGGTACTCTGTATCGGTACTCTGTGTCGGTACTCTGTGTCGGTACTCTGTGTCGGTACTCTGTGTCGGTACTCTGTGTCGGTACTCTGTGTCGGTACTCTGTATCGGTACTCTGTGTCGGTACTCTGTATCGGTACTCTGTATCGGTACTCTGTATCGGTACTCTGTGTCGGTACTCTGTATCGGTACTCTGTGTCGGTACTCTGTATCGGTACTCTGTATCGGTACTCTGTGTCGGTACTCTGTATCGGTACTCTGTGTCGGTACTCTGTGTCGGTACTCTGTATCGGTACTCTGTGTCGGTACTCTGTATCGGTACTCTGTATCGGTACTCTGTGTCGGTACTCTGTATCGGTACTCTGTGTCGGTACTCTGTATCGGTACTCTGTGTCGGTACTCTGTATCGGTACTCTGTGTCGGTACTCTGTATCGGTACTCTGTGTCGGTACTCTGTATCGGTACTCTGTGTCGGTACTCTGTATCGGTACTCTGTGTCGGTACTCTGTATCGGTACTCTGTATCGGTACTCTGTATCGGTACTCTGTGTCGGTACTCTGTGTCGGTACTCTGTGTCGGTACTCTGTGTCGGTACTCTGTATCGGTACTCTGTGTCGGTACTCTGTGTCGGTACTCTGTGTCGGTACTCTGTATCGGTACTCTGTGTCGGTACTCTGTATCGGTACTCTGTATCGGTACTCTGTGTCGGTACTCTGTGTCGGTACTCTGTGTCGGTACTCTGTGTCGGTACTCTGTGTCGGTACTCTGTGTCGGTACTCTGTATCGGTACTCTGTGTCGGTACTCTGTGTCGGTACTCTGTGTCGGTACTCTGTGTCGGTACTCTGTGTCGGTACTCTGTGTCGGTACTCTGTATCGGTACTCTGTGTCGGTACTCTGTATCGGTACTCTGTGTCGGTACTCTGTATCGGTACTCTGTATCGGTACTCTGTATCGGTACTCTGTGTCGGTACTCTGTATCGGTACTCTGTATCGGTACTCTGTGTCGGTACTCTGTATCGGTACTCTGTATCGGTACTCTGTGTCGGTACTCTGTGTCGGTACTCTGTATCGGTACTCTGTATCGGTACTCTGTATCGGTACTCTGTGTCGGTACTCTGTGTCGGTACTCTGTATCGGTACTCTGTATCGGTACTCTGTATCGGTACTCTGTATCGGTACTCTGTGTCGGTACTCTGTGTCGGTACTCTGTGTCGGTACTCTGTATCGGTACTCTGTATCGGTACTCTGTATCGGTACTCTGTATCGGTACTCTGTATCGGTACTCTGTATCGGTACTCTGTATCGGTACTCTGTGTCGGTACTCTGTATCGGTACTCTGTATCGGTACTCTGTGTCGGTACTCTGTATCGGTACTCTGTATCGGTACTCTGTGTCGGTACTCTTTATCGGCGAGTACTAAAAAAGAACACTTAGAACGCCATTGGCCGAGATCTACGTCAAGTAAAGCTCATTATTTAATAAAACCCTCAACACCGTTGCCATAGATCAACGGCAATTGCGCTTTTATAGCGTTTTCGATCGATCAAGCCATAATGCTACTTACGTTAGCATCGGGTTGCTACCTGTTGTTGTCACGACACTGGGTCGCCCATCTTAGATCGTCGTCGCCATAATCATCCATCTGTTTCTTGGATTTTTGGTCAAAACAAGGTTTATAGGGGCACGGTGGCACAGTTGGTAGTGCTGTTGCCTCACAGCTAGAAGGTCCTGGGTTCGATTCCCGCTGTGGACGCTGGGGGCGTGTTTCCTCCTCCGCGTCATCAGTGCCCATACCCGAGGCGGGGTTGGCGAAAGGGCCTTTCTGTGTGGAGTTTGCATGTTCTCCCCGTGCCCCCTAGGGTAGGTACCCTCACATGTTCTCCCCGTGTCCCCTAGGGTAGGTAGGCAGACTTGATGCTCAAGGCAGCACTGTGTATGCCTTGATCCCGCCTCTAGCTGCCGCTGATTGGCCAGGCCGTTTTGTGGCCGGTACCCTCACATGTTCTCCCTGTGTCCCCTAGGGTAGGTACCCTCACATGTTCTCCCCGTGTCCCCTAGGGTAGGTACCCTCACATGTTCTCCCCGTGTCCCCTAGGGTAGGTACCCTCACATGTTCTCCCCGTGTCCCCTAGGGTAGGTACCCTCAAATGTTCTCCCCGTGTCCCCTAGGGTATGATGGAGGGGAAAGGAACTGGTTGGAATAACGTGTTCCTTCCACGCGCTACGTCCAACCTGGGAAACTCCCCCCTGTCAGGTGTAAAGGACGACTTGGACACTCAGGCATGAAGGAAGCATGAGTTCAAGTCCGTTGCTCTCCCCAGGTTGGCGGAGGGTGTGCAGAGCCCAGGATCACATTAGATAATTGACACAGGGGTGAAAAATGGGTTACAAGCCCTCCAGTGGAGGCTGTAGGTACGATGTGGAGCCCTCCAGTGGAGGCTGTAGGTACGATGTGGAGCCCTCCAGTGGAGGCTGTAGGTACGATGTGGAGCCCTCCAGTGGAGGCTGTAGGTACGATGTGGAGCCCTCCAGTGGAGGCTGTAGGTACGATGTGGAGCCCTCCAGTGGAGGCTGTAGGTACGATGTGGAGCCCTCCAGTGGAGGCTGTAGGTACGATGTGGAGCCCTCCAGTGGAGGCTGTAGGTACGATGTGGAGCCCTCCAGTGGAGGCTGTAGGTACGATGTGGAGCCCTCCAGTGGAGGCTGTAGGTACGATGTGGAGCCCTCCAGTGGAGGCTGTAGGTACGATGTGGAGCCCTCCAGTGGAGGCATAGATCCGTATGGTAAACGAGGCCTGTCCAGGACCCGTTCAACTTTATGTTTACTACCGGAAGTCTGGAAATGTGGCTTTTCAACCCGTTGGACTAACTATCAAACTATCAATAAAGGCAAAACAAATATTAAAAAAACAAAAGAAAACTCTACAGGGACAATGAATGGCTGATTTTTCAGTGGAACCAGAAAGCCACGCCCACTGCTATGCTCTATGAAGCCACGCCCACTGCTATGCTATATGAAGCCACGCCCACTGCTATACTATATGAAGCCACGCCCACTGCTATGCTATATGAAGCCACGCCCACTAGCAGCTCTATGAAGCCACGCCCACTGATATGCTCTATGAAGCCACGCCCACTGCTATGCTCTATGAAGCCACGCCCACTGCTATGCTCTATGAAGCCACACCCACTGCTATGCTCTATGAAGCCACGCCCACTGCTATGCTCTATGAAGCCACGCCCACTATGAAGCTCAGAAAGGGTTTTTCTTTTTCTTTTTTCTTTTGATTCCTCTCCTCCAATCAAGATGCAGTATAACCCGTTTCCTCTCCTCCAATCAGGAGCTGATGAAGCGTTTCATTCGCTGTTCCAGTCGCGTCACCGTGGGAACCATCAAGAAGTTCCTCAGCCTCAAGCTGCAGCTGCCAAGTTCATACGAGGTCAGAGGTCATGATGATTCATTGATTAATTCATTTACTACAGCCTTCAAATACTGTTCTAACAGACGGAAGGCAATTCTGTATTTAAGTCCGATGGTCATGGACCACTATGACCACTATGCTCCAGGCTTGATAAGCCCAAAGCTTATCGATACCGGGTACTGGATAAGCCCAAAGCTTATCGATACCGGGTACTGGATAAGCCCAAAGCTTATCGATACCGGGTACTGGATAAGCCCAAAGCTTATCGATACCGGGTACTGGATAAGCCCAAAGCGTATCGATACCGGGTACTGGATAAGCCCAAAGCTTATCGATACCGGGTACTCAATAAGCCCAAAGCTTCGGGTACTCGATAAGCCCAAAGCTTATTGATACCGGGTACTGGATAAGCCCAAAGCGTATCGATACCGGGTACTGGATAAGCCCAAAGCTTATTGATACCGGGTACTGGATAAGCCCAAAGCGTATCGATACCGGGTACTGGATAAGCCCAAAGCTTATTGATACCGGGTACTCAATAAGCCCAAAGCTTATCGATACCGGGTACTCGATAAGCCCAAAGCTTCGGGTACTCGATAAGCCCAAAGCTTATTGATACCGGGTACTGGATAAGCCCAAAGCGTATCGATACCGGGTACTGGATAAGCCCAAAGCGTATTGATACCGGTACTCGATAAGCCCAAAGCTTATCGATACCGGGTATTCGATAAGCCCAAAGCTTCGGGTACTCGATAAGCCCAAAGCTTATTGATACCGGGTACTGGATAAGCCCAAAGCGTATCGATACCGGGTACTGAATAAGCCCAAAGCTTATTGATACCGGGTACTCGATAAGCCCAAAGCTTATCGATACCGGGTACTCGATAAGCCCAAAGCTTCGGGTACTCGATAAGCCCAAAGCTTATCGATACCGGGTACTCGATAAGCCCAAAGCTTCGGGTACTCGATAAGCCCAAAGCTTATTGATCTGTCGAAGTGTCCTTGAGCAAGAAACTGAACCCCAAATTGCTCCCGATGTGCTGGCTAGTGCCTTGCATGGTTTCTGCCGCCATCGGTGTATGAATGTGCATGTGAATGGGTGAATTGATGCACAATCTATGTAAAGCACCTTGGATAAAGGCGCTATATAAATGCACCATTTACCATTTACCGGGTACTCGATAATTTTTTCAGGTATCAGGTTTCGAGCCCTAATTTTACCCACCATAATGTTAACCTGAGTGTGTGTGTGTGTGTGTCTGTGTCTGTCTGTGTGTGCGTGCGTGCGTGCGTGCGTGCGTGCGTGTGTGCGTGCGTGCACGGTACAGTTGGACGTGTTGTGTAATGGAGAGATCATGGGCAGAGATCACACCCTGGAGTTCATCTACATGACCCGATGGAGACTGCACAGCCACAACGTGAGTGTGTGTGTGTGTGTGTGTGTGTGTGTGTGTGTGTGTGTGTGTGTGTGTGTGTGTGTGTGTGTGTGTGTGTGTGTGTGTGTGTGTGTGTGTGTGTGTGTGTGTGTGTGTGTGCGTGCGTGCGTGTGTGCGTGTGCACGGGGGGGAACGTGTGCGTTGTTGCAAACGAATGTTCCATATTCAAAGGAATATTCGAATATAAAACATTAAAGAATAATCAACTATAAAACATTAAGGTTTGAAAACAAATTATCTGAGTTCTCTGGGTCAGGTGACTTTAAACGACGGCTTGTCTCGCGAGATCACATGACCCTCAGTCAGAGGCAGCTATTGGAGCACAGATCACATGACCCTCAGTCAGAGGCAGCTATTGGAGCACAGATCACATGACCCTCAGTCAGAGGCAGCTATTGGATCACATGACCCTCAGCAAAGATGGTTTATGTATGAAGATGGGCCAACTTCATTGGAGCCACTAGACGCGAAATGGTACACAAAGCCTACAAATGATCTCCTAAATATAGTAGGCGTGGTTTGCTTCTCCCCGACCTCCACCTCCCCCCCCCCTGACAACAACACTGTTTCCACACTCAGTCTAGTAGGTGGCGGTAATGCACCATTTAGGTTTGCCAACCGCCATGAAACCCGATGCATTATACATATTTGTACAGTATTTGAACAAAAATGAAAACAAATAAACAAGGCAATTGTACATGCAAATGGCCCTCCTCCTCATTGACCAGGCCTTTTCAAGGAATGAGGCAAATTAAAAGGTGTACTTTTGAAATAGGCCTCCAACCGTATGTATTGTATTTATAAATTCATGATTTGGATCTATCTTATTAAAGAGTCTCTCCCTAATAGAGTTGTAGAATGGCGTTTCATTTTCAATTTCCTTTAGATCACACAGACTACATAATCTATCCTCCTCAACCATGCTTACATATCTGCCTGTCTCAATATGCAGACCAAGTAGGCTATGCCAGCTCTAATTTGGGCACATAAGGATCGTTTCTAATAGAGAGTATGCGCATGCATAAAGTGAATGGCAGATCGAGTGGCAAAGTGAGTGACAAAGTGAATTTAATGTTGTTTAAAATCATTTAATTCAATCAAATCAAACTTTTCTGTGTGGATGTTTGGGCTGTCAAGGCCAGAAAGTAGTTTTTTGTCACTCAGTAGGCGTTCCCGCATAACTTCCTGGTATGATGATGATGTCACACGCATACCCTCTATCGTTTTAAATATGTCCATTCAATTCACGTTATAATATTCACAACCCATTTACCGCTACCATTATTGAATCCCTCCGGGATCCCTCCTGCCAGGGTTTTATCGCGCGTGACACTTACTTTGAAGAGCCAAATATCCATAATCGCATTTTACTATGAAACCATTCCGTGTGTGTTGACGAAGCTGGTGCTTGTTCTCTCGGTCGGTGGTGGAAAAAGTGGACCGCGAGTATCACAGCGCCTGCTACAGGCCGTTGAAAACGCTTGTCTGGGACAAAGCGACCCCTGCAATGTCGCTTCTGTGAGATAAAGCCGTCTGAAAACAGAGCAGGCAATGTAAGTGGATGCGCGCGCATCTTCAAAATGGCCGTGGCCATTGGCTCAGAAGCATAACAAAGCTAACGAACGGTAGATTTCGATACGATCGTATTAAAACATGCATTAATGAATACATCGCTGTTAAAACGGCTTTTCCGGGTGTGGCACGCTACGCTATTCTACGTGTCTATATTCCTATGTTCCTGGCGGGCCTCGTGTTAAATATGGGGTCAGAGCCCCCTATGTGTTGTCCGTGAAATTGCAGATGGACAGAGAGAGGCTTCCGGACTCATCTCAAATCTCGCGAGAGTTTGTTGCTGGGATAAAGAAATGTCATTAACAAAGTAGATTTTCTCCTGATTTGTCTCGCTAAAAGAAGCCACTTTACTATGAATATCTTGTAAATATT
>NW_027638489.1:67914-85414 GCF_951216825.1 Electrona antarctica | reverse complement strand
GAAAATAAATAGGAAAAAAAGTCGATCGACTCGTCGATTTGCGGCCTCGATTTATCGATTGGCCAAATATGAGTCGTTTGGCATCCCTAATCTTTTTATTCAAATCAATATAGTCTTCAGTTCATTTGGTATTATTTTAAAAGTAGGCTAAACTACAGTTGAACGGACCAGAAGTGGGGGCGCTGTCTCATTACTTCTATGGGCTGGCCTGCAGTACACCGTTCTAACAGACCAGAAGTGGGGGCGCTGTCTCATTACTTCTATGGGTTGGCCTGCAGTACACCGTTCTAACAGACCAGAAGTGGGGGCGCTGTCTCATTACTTCTATGGGCTGGCCTGCAGTACACCGTTCTAACAGACCAGAAGTGGGGGCGCTGTCTCATTACTTCTATGGGCTGGCCTGCAGTACCCCGTTCTAACAGACCAGAAGTGGGGGCGCTGTCTCATTACTTCTATGGGCTGGCCTGCAGTACACCGTTCTAACAGACCAGAAGTGGGGGCGCTGTCTCATTACTTCTATGGGCTGGCCTGCAGTACACCGTTCTAAAAGACCAGAAGTGGGGGCGCTGTCTCATTACTTCTATGGGCTGGCCTGCAGTACCCCGTTCTAACGGATCAGAAGTGGGGGCGCTGTCTCATTACTTCTATGGGCTGGCCTGCAGTACACCGTTCTAACAGACCAGAAGTGGGGGCGCTGTCTCATTACTTCTATGGGCTGGCCTGCAGTACACCGTTCTAACAGACCAGAAGTGGGGGCGCTGTCTCATTTGGCGGCGTGAAATGTGTAGTCCCCGTGTGTCTCTATTGGTCAGCTTAACCCCATTGTGGGCGTGAACCCCTCTTGGGGTCCTGGACACTTTGTACAGTATTCAAAAATTACAAAAACATGATTCTGCTATATTTGAAGTATTTTTTAAAACTTAGGTCAGGATTTAGAGGCGTTTTTAGAATGGCCTCAGAGGTCTCAAAGACTTCACTGAGTGTATCTGGAGTTAATGTTTTCCTTAGTTTTGGGTCAGTTACAGTCCTTAAGTATTGATTGATAGATTGATTGATTGATTGATTGATTGATTGATTGATTCTTTATTTAAGTGTCATGCTTCCGTAGAAGCCCCACCCATATATGGACTCACAGGACACTTTTTACACTTTACATAAACAATGACAATAAATAAACCCACATGACGGTTTGAAAACAAACTGACTGATACACCCCAGATCCTTACGAGGCAGATTACACAACATACAACATAAAATAAAATACCATAAAATAAAAGTATTTATTCTGCTCCTGTGTATTCTCTGTTTATCCATCTTGCTCTGGTTTTGAGTAGATCTTTTCCAGTGTGTGAGATAGAATTTATTTTAGTTTTCTTTATGATTTGCTGTTTGCTGTCCTGTTTGTTTTCTGTCTGGTGGTTGTATTGTGTTAGTCCTAGGAGTAGTTTACTGTCTGGTGGTTGTATTGTGTTAGTGTTCTGTCTGGTGGTTGTATTGTGTTAGTGTTCTGTCTGGTGGTTGTATTGTGTTAGTTTACTGTCTGGTGGCTGTATTGTGTTAGTTTACTGTCTGGTGGTTGTATTGTGTTAGTTTACTGTCTGGTGGTTGTATTGTGTTAGTGTTCTGTCTGGTGGTTGTATTGTGTTAGTTTACTGTCTGGTGGTTGTATTGTGTTAGTTTACTGTCTGGTGGTTGTATTGTGTTAGTTTACTGTCTGGTGGTTGTATTGTGTTAGTTTACTGTCTGGTGGTTGTATTGTGTTAGTGTTCTGTCTGGTGGTTGTATTGTGTTAGTTTACTGTCTGGTGGTTGTATTGTGTTAGTGTTCTGTCTGGTGGTTGTATTGTGTTAGTGTTCTGTCTGGTGGTTGTTGTATTGTGTTAGTTTACTGTCTGGTGGTTGTATTGTGTTAGTTTACTGTCTGGTGGTTGTATTGTGTTAGTGTTCTGTCTGGTGGTTGTATTGTGTTAGTGTTCTGTCTGGTGGTTGTATTGTGTTAGTTTACTGTCTGGTGGTTGTATTGTGTTAGTGTTCTGTCTGGTGGTTGTATTGTGTTAGTGTTCTGTCTGGTGGTTGTATTGTGTTAGTTTACTGTCTGGTGGTTGTATTGTGTTAGTTTACTGTCTGGTGGTTGTATTGTGTTAGTTTACTGTCTGGTGGTTGTATTGTGTTAGTTTACTGTCTGGTGGTTGTATTGTGTTAGTTTACTGTCTGGTGGTTGTATTGTGTTAGTTTACTGTCTGGTGGTTGTATTGTGTTAGTGTTCTGTCTGGTGGTTGTATTGTGTTAGTTTACTGTCTGGTGGTTGTATTGTGTTAGTGTTCTGTCTGGTGGTTGTATTGTGTTAGTTTACTGTCTGGTGGTTGTATTGTGTTAGTTTACTGTCTGGTGGTTGTGTTGTGTTAGTGTTCTGTCTGGTGGTTGTATTGTGTTAGTGTTCTGTCTGGTGGTTGTATTGTGTTAGTTTACTGTCTGGTGGTTGTATTGTGTTAGTGTTCTGTCTGGTGGTTGTATTGTGTTAGTGTTCTGTCTGGTGGTTGTATTGTGTTAGTTTACTGTCTGGTGGTTGTATTGTGTTAGTTTACTGTCTGGTGGTTGTATTGTGTTAGTTTACTGTCTGGTGGTTGTATTGTGTTAGTGTTCTGTCTGGTGGTTGTATTGTGTTAGTTTACTGTCTGGTGGTTGTATTGTGTTAGTTTACTGTCTGGTGGTTG
Organism: Electrona antarctica; assembly: GCF_951216825.1. NCBI lineage: Eukaryota > Metazoa > Chordata > Actinopteri > Myctophiformes > Myctophidae > Electrona > Electrona antarctica. Next base: position 82,701 of record NW_027638489.1, on the reverse strand, counting down.
TATTGTGTTAGTGTTCTGTCTGGTGGTTGTATTGTGTTAGTGTTCTGTCCGGTGGTTGTATTGTGTTAGTTTACTGTCTGGTGGTTGTATTGTGTTAGTTTACTGTCTGGTGGTTGTATTGTGTTAGTGTTCTGTCTGGTGGTTGTATTGTGTTAGTTTACTGTCTGGTGGTTGTATTGCATTCGTTTTCTGTCTGGTGGTTGTATTGTGTTAGTTTACTGTCTGGTGGTTGTATTGTGTTAGTTTACTGTCTGGTGGTTGTATTGTGTTAGTTTACTGTCTGGTGGTTGTATTGTATTAGTTTACTGTCTGGTGGTTGTATTGTGTTAGTGTTCTGTCTGGTGGTTGTATTGTGTTAGTGTTCTGTCGGGTGGTTGTATTGTGTTAGTTTACTGTCTGGTGGTTGTATTGTGTTAGTGTTCTGTCTGGTGGTTGTATTGTGTTAGTTTTCTGTCTGGTGGTTGTATTGTGTTAGTTTACTGTCTGGTGGTTGTATTGTGTTAGTTTACTGTCTGGTGGTTGTATTGTGTTAGTTTACTGTCTGGTGGTTGTATTGTGTTAGTTTACTGTCTGGTGGTTGTATTGTGTTAGTTTACTGTCTGGTGGTTGTATTGTGTTAGTGTTCTGTCTGGTGGTTGTATTGTGTTAGTTTACTGTCTGGTGGTTGTATTGTGTTAGTGTTCTGTCTGGTGGTTGTATTGTGTTAGTTTACTGTCTGGTGGTTGTATTGTGTTAGTTTACTGTCTGGTGGTTGTGTTGTGTTAGTGTTCTGTCTGGTGGTTGTATTGTGTTAGTGTTCTGTCTGGTGGTTGTATTGTGTTAGTTTACTGTCTGGTGGTTGTATTGTGTTAGTGTTCTGTCTGGTGGTTGTATTGTGTTAGTGTTCTGTCTGGTGGTTGTATTGTGTTAGTTTACTGTCTGGTGGTTGTATTGTGTTAGTTTACTGTCTGGTGGTTGTATTGTGTTAGTTTACTGTCTGGTGGTTGTATTGTGTTAGTGTTCTGTCTGGTGGTTGTATTGTGTTAGTTTACTGTCTGGTGGTTGTATTGTGTTAGTTTACTGTCTGGTGGTTGTATTGTGTTAGTGTTCTGTCTGGTGGTTGTATTGTGTTAGTGTTCTGTCTGGTGGTTGTATTGTGTTAGTTTACTGTCTGGTGGTTGTATTGTGTTAGTTTACTGTCTGGTGGTTGTATTGTGTTAGTGTTCTGTCTGGTGGTTGTATTGTGTTAGTTTACTGTCTGGTGGTTGTATTGCATTCGTTTTCTGTCTGGTGGTTGTATTGTGTTAGTTTACTGTCTGGTGGTTGTATTGTGTTAGTTTACTGTCTGGTGGATGTATTGTGTTAGTTTACTGTCTGGTGGTTGTATTGTATTAGTTTACTGTCTGGTGGTTGTATTGTGTTAGTGTTCTGTCTGGTGGTTGTATTGTGTTAGTGTTCTGTCGGGTGGTTGTATTGTGTTAGTTTACTGTCTGGTGGTTGTATTGTGTTAGTGTTCTGTCTGGTGGTTGTATTGTGTTAGTTTTCTGTCTGGTGGTTGTATTGTGTTAGTTTACTGTCTGGTGGTTGTATTGTGTTAGTGTTCTGTCTGGTGGTTGTATTGTGTTAGTGTTCTGTCTGGTGGTTGTATTGTGTTAGTTTACTGTCTGGTGGTTGTATTGTGTTAGTTTACTGTCTGGTGGTTGTATTGTGTTAGTTTACTGTCTGGTGGTTGTATTGTGTTAGTGTTCTGTCTGGTGGTTGTATTGTGTTAGTTTACTGTCTGGTGGTTGTATTGTGTTAGTTTACTGCCCGGTGGTTGTATTGTGTTAGTTTACTGTCTGGTGGTTGTATTGTGTTAGTTTACTGTCTGGTGGTTGTATTGTGTTAGTTTACTGTCTGGTGGTTGTATTGTGTTAGTTTACTGTCTGGTGGTTGTATTGTGTTAGTGTTCTGTCTGGTGGTTGTATTGTGTTAGTGTTCTGTCTGGTGGTTGTATTGTGTTAGTGTTCTGTCTGGTGGTTGTATTGTGTTAGTGTTCTGTCTGGTGGTTGTATTGTGTTAGTTTACTGTCTGGTGGTTGTATTGTGTTAGTTTACTGTCTGGTGGTTGTATTGTGTTAGTGTTCTGTCTGGTGGTTGTATTGTGTTAGTTTACTGTCTGGTGGTTGTATTGTGTTAGTTTACTGTCTGGTGGTTGTATTGTGTTAGTTTACTGTCTGGTGGTTGTATTGTGTTAGTTTACTGTCTGGTGGTTGTATTGTGTTAGTGTTTTGTCTGGTGGTTGTATTGTATTAGTTTACTGTCTGGTGGTTGTATTGTGTTAGTTTACTGTCTGGTGGTTGTATTGTGTTAGTTTACTGTCTGGTGGTTGTATTGTGTTAGTTTACTGTCTGGTGGTTGTATTGTGTTAGTGTTCTGTCTGGTGGTTGTATTGTGTTAGTGTTCTGTCTGGTGGTTGTATTGTGTTAGTTTACTGTCTGGTGGTTGTATTGTGTTAGTTTACTGTCTGGTGGTTGTATTGTGTTAGTGTTCTGTCTGGTGGTTGTATTGTGTTAGTTTACTGTCTGGTGGTTGTATTGTGTTAGTTTACTGTCTGGTGGTTGTATTGTGTTAGTGTTCTGTCTGGTGGTTGTATTGTGTTAGTTTACTGTCTGGTGGTTGTATTGTGTTAGTTTACTGTCTGGTGGTTGTATTGTGTTAGTTTACTGTCTGGTGGTTGTATTGTGTTAGTTTACTGTCTGGTGGTTGTATTGTGTTAGTTTACTGTCTGGTGGTTGTATTGTGTTAGTGTTCTGTCTGGTGGTTGTATTGTGTTAGTTTACTGTCTGGTGGTTGTATTGTGTTAGTTTACTGTCTGGTGGTTGTATTGTGTTAGTGTTCTGTCTGGTGGTTGTATTGTGTTAGTTTACTGTCTGGTGGTTGTATTGTGTTAGTTTACTGTCTGGTGGTTGTATTGTGTTAGTGTTCTGTCTGGTGGTTGTATTGTGTTAGTGTTCTGTCTGGTGGTTGTATTGTGTTAGTTTACTGTCTGGTGGTTGTATTGTGTTAGTTTACTGTCTGGTGGTTGTATTGTGTTAGTGTTCTGTCTGGTGGTTGTATTGTGTTAGTTTACTGTCTGGTGGTTGTATTGTGTTAGTTTACTGTCTGGTGGTTGTATTGTGTTAGTTTACTGTCTGGTGGTTGTATTGTGTTAGTGTTCTGTCTGGTGGTTGTATTGTGTTAGTTTACTGTCTGGTGGTTGTATTGTGTTAGTTTACTGTCTGGTGGTTGTATTGTGTTAGTTTACTGTCTGGTGGTTGTATTGTGTTAGTTTACTGTCTGGTGGTTGTATTGTGTTAGTTTACTGTCTGGTGGTTGTATTGTGTTAGTGTTCTGTCTGGTGGTTGTATTGTGTTAGTTTACTGTCTGGTGGTTGTATTGTGTTAGTGTTCTGTCTGGTGGTTGTATTGTGTTAGTTTACTGTCTGGTGGTTGTATTGTGTTAGTTTACTGTCTGGTGGTTGTATTGTGTTAGTTTACTGTCTGGTGGTTGTATTGTGTTAGTGTTCTGTCTGGTGGTTGTATTGTGTTAGTTTACTGTCTGGTGGTTGTATTGTGTTAGTGTTCTGTCTGGTGGTTGTATTGTGTTAGTTTACTGTCTGGTGGTTGTATTGTGTTAGTTTACTGTCTGGTGGTTGTATTGTGTTAGTGTTCTGTCTGGTGGTTGTATTGTGTTAGTTTACTGTCTGGTGGTTGTATTGTGTTAGTGTTCTGTCTGGTGGTTGTATTGTGTTAGTTTACTGTCTGGTGGTTGTATTGTGTTAGTTTACTGTCTGGTGGTTGTATTGTGTTAGTTTACTGTCTGGTGGTTGTATTGTGTTAGTGTTCTGTCTGGTGGTTGTATTGTGTTAGTGTTCTGTCTGGTGGTTGTATTGTGTTAGTTTACTGTCTGGTGGTTGTATTGTGTTAGTGTTCTGTCTGGTGGTTGTATTGTGTTAGTTTACTGTCTGGTGGTTGTATTGTGTTAGTGTTCTGTCTGGTGGTTGTATTGTGTTAGTTTACTGTCTGGTGGTTGTATTGTGTTAGTTTACTGTCTGGTGGTTGTATTGTGTTAGTTTACTGTCTGGTGGTTGTATTGTGTTAGTTTACTGTCTGGTGGTTGTATTGTGTTAGTTTACTGTCTGGTGGTTGTATTGTGTTAGTGTTCTGTCTGGTGGTTGTATTGTGTTAGTGTTCTGTCTGGTGGTTGTATTGTGTTAGTTTACTGTCTGGTGGTTGTATTGTGTTAGTGTTCTGTCTGGTGGTTGTATTGTGTTAGTTTACTGTCTGGTGGTTGTATTGTGTTAGTGTTCTGTCTGGTGGTTGTATTGTGTTAGTTTACTGTCTGGTGGTTGTATTGTGTTAGTTTACTGTCTGGTGGTTGTATTGTGTTAGTTTACTGTCTGGTGGTTGTATTGTGTTAGTTTACTGTCTGGTGGTTGTATTGTGTTAGTTTACTGTCTGGTGGTTGTATTGTGTTAGTGTTCTGTCTGGTGGTTGTATTGTGTTAGTTTACTGTCTGGTGGTTGTATTGTGTTAGTGTTCTGTCTGGTGGTTGTATTGTGTTAGTTTACTGTCTGGTGGTTGTATTGTGTTAGTTTACTGTCTGGTGGTTGTATTGTGTTAGTGTTCTGTCTGGTGGTTGTATTGTGTTAGTTTACTGTCTGGTGGTTGTATTGTGTTAGTGTTCTGTCTGGTGGTTGTATTGTGTTAGTTTACTGTCTGGTGGTTGTATTGTGTTAGTTTACTGTCTGGTGGTTGTATTGTGTTAGTTTACTGTCTGGTGGTTGTATTGTGTTAGTGTTCTGTCTGGTGGTTGTATTGTGTTAGTTTACTGTCTGGTGGTTGTATTGTGTTAGTGTTCTGTCTGGTGGTTGTATTGTGTTAGTTTACTGTCTGGTGGTTGTATTGTGTTAGTTTACTGTCTGGTGGTTGTATTGTGTTAGTGTTCTGTCTGGTGGTTGTATTGTGTTAGTTTACTGTCTGGTGGTTGTATTGTGTTAGTGTTCTGTCTGGTGGTTGTATTGTGTTAGTTTACTGTCTGGTGGTTGTATTGTGTTAGTTTACTGTCTGGTGGTTGTATTGTGTTAGTTTACTGTCTGGTGGTTGTATTGTGTTAGTGTTCTGTCTGGTGGTTGTATTGTGTTAGTGTTCTGTCTGGTGGTTGTATTGTGTTAGTTTACTGTCTGGTGGTTGTATTGTGTTAGTGTTCTGTCTGGTGGTTGTATTGTGTTAGTTTACTGTCTGGTGGTTGTATTGTGTTAGTGTTCTGTCTGGTGGTTGTATTGTGTTAGTTTACTGTCTGGTGGTTGTATTGTGTTAGTTTACTGTCTGGTGGTTGTATTGTGTTAGTTTACTGTCTGGTGGTTGTATTGTGTTAGTTTACTGTCTGGTGGTTGTATTGTGTTAGTTTACTGTCTGGTGGTTGTATTGTGTTAGTGTTCTGTCTGGTGGTTGTATTGTGTTAGTTTACTGTCTGGTGGTTTTATTGTGTTAGTGTTCTGTCTGGTGGTTGTATTGTGTTAGTTTACTGTCTGGTGGTTGTATTGTGTTAGTTTACTGTCTGGTGGTTGTATTGTGTTAGTGTTCTGTCTGGTGGTTGTATTGTGTTAGTTTACTGTCTGGTGGTTGTATTGTGTTAGTGTTCTGTCTGGTGGTTGTATTGTGTTAGTTTACTGTCTGGTGGTTGTATTGTGTTAGTTTACTGTCTGGTGGTTGTATTGTGTTAGTTTACTGTCTGGTGGTTGTATTGTGTTAGTGTTCTGTCTGGTGGTTGTATTGTGTTAGTGTTCTGTCTGGTGGTTGTGTTGTGTTAGTTTACTGTCTGGTGGTTGTGTTGTGTTAGTGTTCTGTCTGGTGGTTGTGTTGTGTTAGTTTACTGTCTGGTGGTTGTATTGTGTTAGTGTTCTGTCTGGTGGTTGTATTGTGTTAGTTTACTGTCTGGTGGTTGTATTGTGTTAGTTTACTGTCTGGTGGTTGTATTGTGTTAGTTTACTGTCTGGTGGTTGTATTGTGTTAGTTTACTGTCTGGTGGTTGTATTGTGTTAGTTTACTGTCTGGTGGTTGTATTGTGTTAGTTTACTGTCTGGTGGTTGTATTGTGTTAGTTTACTGTCTGGTGGTTGTATTGTGTTAGTGTTCTGTCTGGTGGTTGTATTGTGTTAGTTTACTGTCTGGTGGTTGTATTGTGTTAGTGTTCTGTCTGGTGGTTGTATTGTGTTAGTTTACTGTCTGGTGGTTGTATTGTGTTAGTGTTCTGTCTGGTGGTTGTATTGTGTTAGTGTTCTGTCTGGTGGTTGTATTGTGTTAGTGTTCTGTCTGGTGGTTGTATTGTGTTAGTGTTCTGTCTGGTGGTTGTATTGTGTTAGTGTTCTGTCTGGTGGTTGTATTGTGTTAGTGTTCTGTCTGGTGGTTGTATTGTGTTAGTGTTCTGTCTGGTGGTTGTATTGTGTTAGTGTTCTGTCTGGTGGTTGTATTGTGTTAGTGTTCTGTCTGGTGGTTGTATTGTGTTAGTGTTCTGTCTGGTGGTTGTATTGTGTTAGTGTTCTGTCTGGTGGTTGTATTGTGTTAGTGTTCTGTCTGGTGGTTGTATTGTGTTAGTGTTCTGTCTGGTGGTTGTATTGTGTTAGTGTTCTGTCTGGTGGTTGTATTGTGTTAGTGTTCTGTCTGGTGGTTGTATTGTGTTAGTGTTCTGTCTGGTGGTTGTATTGTGTTAGTTTACTGTCTGGTGGTTGTATTGTGTTAGTTTACTGTCTGGTGGTTGTATTGTGTTAGTTTACTGTCTGGTGGTTGTATTGTGTTAGTGTTCTGTCTGGTGGTTGTATTGTGTTAGTTTACTGTCTGGTGGTTGTATTGTGTTAGTGTTCTGTCTGGTGGTTGTATTGTGTTAGTTTACTGTCTGGTGGTTGTATTGTGTTAGTTTACTGTCTGGTGGTTGTATTGTGTTAGTGTTCTGTCTGGTGGTTGTATTGTGTTAGTTTACTGTCTGGTGGTTGTATTGTGTTAGTTTACTGTCTGGTGGTTGTATTGTGTTAGTTTACTGTCTGGTGGTTGTATTGTGTTAGTTTACTGTCTGGTGGTTGTATTGTGTTAGTTTACTGTCTGGTGGTTGTATTGTGTTAGTTTACTGTCTGGTGGTTGTATTGTGTTAGTTTACTGTCTGGTGGTTGTATTGTGTTAGTGTTCTGTCTGGTGGTTGTATTGTGTTAGTTTACTGTCTGGTGGTTGTATTGTGTTAGTGTTCTGTCTGGTGGTTGTATTGTGTTAGTTTACTGTCTGGTGGTTGTATTGTGTTAGTTTACTGTCTGGTGGTTGTGTTGTGTTAGTGTTCTGTCTGGTGGTTGTATTGTGTTAGTGTTCTGTCTGGTGGTTGTATTGTGTTAGTTTACTGTCTGGTGGTTGTATTGTGTTAGTGTTCTGTCTGGTGGTTGTATTGTGTTAGTGTTCTGTCTGGTGGTTGTATTGTGTTAGTTTACTGTCTGGTGGTTGTATTGTGTTAGTTTACTGTCTGGTGGTTGTATTGTGTTAGTTTACTGTCTGGTGGTTGTATTGTGTTAGTGTTCTGTCTGGTGGTTGTATTGTGTTAGTTTACTGTCTGGTGGTTGTATTGTGTTAGTTTACTGTCTGGTGGTTGTATTGTGTTAGTGTTCTGTCTGGTGGTTGTATTGTGTTAGTGTTCTGTCCGGTGGTTGTATTGTGTTAGTTTACTGTCTGGTGGTTGTATTGTGTTAGTTTACTGTCTGGTGGTTGTATTGTGTTAGTGTTCTGTCTGGTGGTTGTATTGTGTTAGTTTACTGTCTGGTGGTTGTATTGCATTCGTTTTCTGTCTGGTGGTTGTATTGTGTTAGTTTACTGTCTGGTGGTTGTATTGTGTTAGTTTACTGTCTGGTGGTTGTATTGTGTTAGTTTACTGTCTGGTGGTTGTATTGTATTAGTTTACTGTCTGGTGGTTGTATTGTGTTAGTGTTCTGTCTGGTGGTTGTATTGTGTTAGTGTTCTGTCGGGTGGTTGTATTGTGTTAGTTTACTGTCTGGTGGTTGTATTGTGTTAGTGTTCTGTCTGGTGGTTGTATTGTGTTAGTTTTCTGTCTGGTGGTTGTATTGTGTTAGTTTACTGTCTGGTGGTTGTATTGTGTTAGTTTACTGTCTGGTGGTTGTATTGTGTTAGTTTACTGTCTGGTGGTTGTATTGTGTTAGTTTACTGTCTGGTGGTTGTATTGTGTTAGTTTACTGTCTGGTGGTTGTATTGTGTTAGTTTACTGTCTGGTGGTTGTATTGTGTTAGTGTTCTGTCTGGTGGTTGTATTGTGTTAGTGTTCTGTCTGGTGGTTGTGTTGTGTTAGTTTACTGTCTGGTGGTTGTGTTGTGTTAGTGTTCTGTCTGGTGGTTGTGTTGTGTTAGTTTACTGTCTGGTGGTTGTATTGTGTTAGTGTTCTGTCTGGTGGTTGTATTGTGTTAGTTTACTGTCTGGTGGTTGTATTGTGTTAGTTTACTGTCTGGTGGTTGTATTGTGTTAGTTTACTGTCTGGTGGTTGTATTGTGTTAGTTTACTGTCTGGTGGTTGTATTGTGTTAGTTTACTGTCTGGTGGTTGTATTGTGTTAGTTTACTGTCTGGTGGTTGTATTGTGTTAGTTTACTGTCTGGTGGTTGTATTGTGTTAGTGTTCTGTCTGGTGGTTGTATTGTGTTAGTTTACTGTCTGGTGGTTGTATTGTGTTAGTGTTCTGTCTGGTGGTTGTATTGTGTTAGTTTACTGTCTGGTGGTTGTATTGTGTTAGTGTTCTGTCTGGTGGTTGTATTGTGTTAGTGTTCTGTCTGGTGGTTGTATTGTGTTAGTGTTCTGTCTGGTGGTTGTATTGTGTTAGTGTTCTGTCTGGTGGTTGTATTGTGTTAGTGTTCTGTCTGGTGGTTGTATTGTGTTAGTGTTCTGTCTGGTGGTTGTATTGTGTTAGTGTTCTGTCTGGTGGTTGTATTGTGTTAGTGTTCTGTCTGGTGGTTGTATTGTGTTAGTGTTCTGTCTGGTGGTTGTATTGTGTTAGTGTTCTGTCTGGTGGTTGTATTGTGTTAGTGTTCTGTCTGGTGGTTGTATTGTGTTAGTGTTCTGTCTGGTGGTTGTATTGTGTTAGTGTTCTGTCTGGTGGTTGTATTGTGTTAGTGTTCTGTCTGGTGGTTGTATTGTGTTAGTGTTCTGTCTGGTGGTTGTATTGTGTTAGTGTTCTGTCTGGTGGTTGTATTGTGTTAGTTTACTGTCTGGTGGTTGTATTGTGTTAGTTTACTGTCTGGTGGTTGTATTGTGTTAGTTTACTGTCTGGTGGTTGTATTGTGTTAGTGTTCTGTCTGGTGGTTGTATTGTGTTAGTTTACTGTCTGGTGGTTGTATTGTGTTAGTGTTCTGTCTGGTGGTTGTATTGTGTTAGTTTACTGTCTGGTGGTTGTATTGTGTTAGTTTACTGTCTGGTGGTTGTATTGTGTTAGTGTTCTGTCTGGTGGTTGTATTGTGTTAGTTTACTGTCTGGTGGTTGTATTGTGTTAGTTTACTGTCTGGTGGTTGTATTGTGTTAGTTTACTGTCTGGTGGTTGTATTGTGTTAGTTTACTGTCTGGTGGTTGTATTGTGTTAGTTTACTGTCTGGTGGTTGTATTGTGTTAGTTTACTGTCTGGTGGTTGTATTGTGTTAGTTTACTGTCTGGTGGTTGTATTGTGTTAGTGTTCTGTCTGGTGGTTGTATTGTGTTAGTTTACTGTCTGGTGGTTGTATTGTGTTAGTGTTCTGTCTGGTGGTTGTATTGTGTTAGTTTACTGTCTGGTGGTTGTATTGTGTTAGTTTACTGTCTGGTGGTTGTGTTGTGTTAGTGTTCTGTCTGGTGGTTGTATTGTGTTAGTGTTCTGTCTGGTGGTTGTATTGTGTTAGTTTACTGTCTGGTGGTTGTATTGTGTTAGTGTTCTGTCTGGTGGTTGTATTGTGTTAGTGTTCTGTCTGGTGGTTGTATTGTGTTAGTTTACTGTCTGGTGGTTGTATTGTGTTAGTTTACTGTCTGGTGGTTGTATTGTGTTAGTTTACTGTCTGGTGGTTGTATTGTGTTAGTGTTCTGTCTGGTGGTTGTATTGTGTTAGTTTACTGTCTGGTGGTTGTATTGTGTTAGTTTACTGTCTGGTGGTTGTATTGTGTTAGTGTTCTGTCTGGTGGTTGTATTGTGTTAGTGTTCTGTCCGGTGGTTGTATTGTGTTAGTTTACTGTCTGGTGGTTGTATTGTGTTAGTTTACTGTCTGGTGGTTGTATTGTGTTAGTGTTCTGTCTGGTGGTTGTATTGTGTTAGTTTACTGTCTGGTGGTTGTATTGCATTCGTTTTCTGTCTGGTGGTTGTATTGTGTTAGTTTACTGTCTGGTGGTTGTATTGTGTTAGTTTACTGTCTGGTGGTTGTATTGTGTTAGTTTACTGTCTGGTGGTTGTATTGTATTAGTTTACTGTCTGGTGGTTGTATTGTGTTAGTGTTCTGTCTGGTGGTTGTATTGTGTTAGTGTTCTGTCGGGTGGTTGTATTGTGTTAGTTTACTGTCTGGTGGTTGTATTGTGTTAGTGTTCTGTCTGGTGGTTGTATTGTGTTAGTTTTCTGTCTGGTGGTTGTATTGTGTTAGTTTACTGTCTGGTGGTTGTATTGTGTTAGTTTACTGTCTGGTGGTTGTATTGTGTTAGTTTACTGTCTGGTGGTTGTATTGTGTTAGTTTACTGTCTGGTGGTTGTATTGTGTTAGTTTACTGTCTGGTGGTTGTATTGTGTTAGTTTACTGTCTGGTGGTTGTATTGTGTTAGTGTTCTGTCTGGTGGTTGTATTGTGTTAGTTTACTGTCTGGTGGTTGTATTGTGTTAGTGTTCTGTCTGGTGGTTGTATTGTGTTAGTTTACTGTCTGGTGGTTGTATTGTGTTAGTTTACTGTCTGGTGGTTGTGTTGTGTTAGTGTTCTGTCTGGTGGTTGTATTGTGTTAGTGTTCTGTCTGGTGGTTGTATTGTGTTAGTTTACTGTCTGGTGGTTGTATTGTGTTAGTGTTCTGTCTGGTGGTTGTATTGTGTTAGTGTTCTGTCTGGTGGTTGTATTGTGTTAGTTTACTGTCTGGTGGTTGTATTGTGTTAGTTTACTGTCTGGTGGTTGTATTGTGTTAGTTTACTGTCTGGTGGTTGTATTGTGTTAGTGTTCTGTCTGGTGGTTGTATTGTGTTAGTTTACTGTCTGGTGGTTGTATTGTGTTAGTTTACTGTCTGGTGGTTGTATTGTGTTAGTGTTCTGTCTGGTGGTTGTATTGTGTTAGTGTTCTGTCTGGTGGTTGTATTGTGTTAGTTTACTGTCTGGTGGTTGTATTGTGTTAGTTTACTGTCTGGTGGTTGTATTGTGTTAGTGTTCTGTCTGGTGGTTGTATTGTGTTAGTTTACTGTCTGGTGGTTGTATTGCATTCGTTTTCTGTCTGGTGGTTGTATTGTGTTAGTTTACTGTCTGGTGGTTGTATTGTGTTAGTTTACTGTCTGGTGGATGTATTGTGTTAGTTTACTGTCTGGTGGTTGTATTGTATTAGTTTACTGTCTGGTGGTTGTATTGTGTTAGTGTTCTGTCTGGTGGTTGTATTGTGTTAGTGTTCTGTCGGGTGGTTGTATTGTGTTAGTTTACTGTCTGGTGGTTGTATTGTGTTAGTGTTCTGTCTGGTGGTTGTATTGTGTTAGTTTTCTGTCTGGTGGTTGTATTGTGTTAGTTTACTGTCTGGTGGTTGTATTGTGTTAGTGTTCTGTCTGGTGGTTGTATTGTGTTAGTGTTCTGTCTGGTGGTTGTATTGTGTTAGTTTACTGTCTGGTGGTTGTATTGTGTTAGTTTACTGTCTGGTGGTTGTATTGTGTTAGTTTACTGTCTGGTGGTTGTATTGTGTTAGTGTTCTGTCTGGTGGTTGTATTGTGTTAGTTTACTGTCTGGTGGTTGTATTGTGTTAGTTTACTGCCCGGTGGTTGTATTGTGTTAGTTTACTGTCTGGTGGTTGTATTGTGTTAGTTTACTGTCTGGTGGTTGTATTGTGTTAGTTTACTGTCTGGTGGTTGTATTGTGTTAGTTTACTGTCTGGTGGTTGTATTGTGTTAGTGTTCTGTCTGGTGGTTGTATTGTGTTAGTGTTCTGTCTGGTGGTTGTATTGTGTTAGTGTTCTGTCTGGTGGTTGTATTGTGTTAGTGTTCTGTCTGGTGGTTGTATTGTGTTAGTTTACTGTCTGGTGGTTGTATTGTGTTAGTTTACTGTCTGGTGGTTGTATTGTGTTAGTGTTCTGTCTGGTGGTTGTATTGTGTTAGTTTACTGTCTGGTGGTTGTATTGTGTTAGTTTACTGTCTGGTGGTTGTATTGTGTTAGTTTACTGTCTGGTGGTTGTATTGTGTTAGTGTTTTGTCTGGTGGTTGTATTGTATTAGTTTACTGTCTGGTGGTTGTATTGTGTTAGTTTACTGTCTGGTGGTTGTATTGTGTTAGTTTACTGTCTGGTGGTTGTATTGTGTTAGTTTACTGTCTGGTGGTTGTATTGTGTTAGTGTTCTGTCTGGTGGTTGTATTGTGTTAGTGTTCTGTCTGGTGGTTGTATTGTGTTAGTTTACTGTCTGGTGGTTGTATTGTGTTAGTTTACTGTCTGGTGGTTGTATTGTGTTAGTGTTCTGTCTGGTGGTTGTATTGTGTTAGTTTACTGTCTGGTGGTTGTATTGTGTTAGTTTACTGTCTGGTGGTTGTATTGTGTTAGTTTACTGTCTGGTGGTTGTATTGTGTTAGTGTTCTGTCTGGTGGTTGTATTGTGTTAGTTTACTGTCTGGTGGTTGTATTGTGTTAGTTTACTGTCTGGTGGTTGTATTGTGTTAGTTTACTGTCTGGTGGTTGTATTGTGTTAGTTTACTGTCTGGTGGTTGTATTGTGTTAGTTTACTGTCTGGTGGTTGTATTGTGTTAGTGTTCTGTCTGGTGGTTGTATTGTGTTAGTTTACTGTCTGGTGGTTGTATTGTGTTAGTTTACTGTCTGGTGGTTGTATTGTGTTAGTGTTCTGTCTGGTGGTTGTATTGTGTTAGTTTACTGTCTGGTGGTTGTATTGTGTTAGTTTACTGTCTGGTGGTTGTATTGTGTTAGTGTTCTGTCTGGTGGTTGTATTGTGTTAGTGTTCTGTCTGGTGGTTGTATTGTGTTAGTTTACTGTCTGGTGGTTGTATTGTGTTAGTTTACTGTCTGGTGGTTGTATTGTGTTAGTGTTCTGTCTGGTGGTTGTATTGTGTTAGTTTACTGTCTGGTGGTTGTATTGTGTTAGTTTACTGTCTGGTGGTTGTATTGTGTTAGTTTACTGTCTGGTGGTTGTATTGTGTTAGTGTTCTGTCTGGTGGTTTTATTGTGTTAGTTTACTGTCTGGTGGTTGTATTGTGTTAGTTTACTGTCTGGTGGTTGTATTGTGTTAGTTTACTGTCTGGTGGTTGTATTGTGTTAGTTTACTGTCTGGTGGTTGTATTGTGTTAGTTTACTGTCTGGTGGTTGTATTGTGTTAGTGTTCTGTCTGGTGGTTGTATTGTGTTAGTTTACTGTCTGGTGGTTGTATTGTGTTAGTGTTCTGTCTGGTGGTTGTATTGTGTTAGTTTACTGTCTGGTGGTTGTATTGTGTTAGTTTACTGTCTGGTGGTTGTATTGTGTTAGTTTACTGTCTGGTGGTTGTATTGTGTTAGTGTTCTGTCTGGTGGTTGTATTGTGTTAGTTTACTGTCTGGTGGTTGTATTGTGTTAGTGTTCTGTCTGGTGGTTGTATTGTGTTAGTTTACTGTCTGGTGGTTGTATTGTGTTAGTTTACTGTCTGGTGGTTGTATTGTGTTAGTGTTCTGTCTGGTGGTTGTATTGTGTTAGTTTACTGTCTGGTGGTTGTATTGTGTTAGTGTTCTGTCTGGTGGTTGTATTGTGTTAGTTTACTGTCTGGTGGTTGTATTGTGTTAGTTTACTGTCTGGTGGTTGTATTGTGTTAGTTTACTGTCTGGTGGTTGTATTGTGTTAGTGTTCTGTCTGGTGGTTGTATTGTGTTAGTGTTCTGTCTGGTGGTTGTATTGTGTTAGTTTACTGTCTGGTGGTTGTATTGTGTTAGTGTTCTGTCTGGTGGTTGTATTGTGTTAGTTTACTGTCTGGTGGTTGTATTGTGTTAGTGTTCTGTCTGGTGGTTGTATTGTGTTAGTTTACTGTCTGGTGGTTGTATTGTGTTAGTTTACTGTCTGGTGGTTGTATTGTGTTAGTTTACTGTCTGGTGGTTGTATTGTGTTAGTTTACTGTCTGGTGGTTGTATTGTGTTAGTTTACTGTCTGGTGGTTGTATTGTGTTAGTGTTCTGTCTGGTGGTTGTATTGTGTTAGTGTTCTGTCTGGTGGTTGTATTGTGTTAGTTTACAGTCTGGTGGTTGTATTGTGTTAGTGTTCTGTCTGGTGGTTGTATTGTGTTAGTTTACTGTCTGGTGGTTGTATTGTGTTAGTGTTCTGTCTGGTGGTTGTATTGTGTTAGTTTACTGTCTGGTGGTTGTATTGTGTTAGTTTACTGTCTGGTGGTTGTATTGTGTTAGTGTTCTGTCTGGTGGTTGTATTGTGTTAGTTTACTGTCTGGTGGTTGTATTGTGTTAGTTTACTGTCTGGTGGTTGTATTGTGTTAGTGTTCTGTCTGGTGGTTGTATTGTGTTAGTGTTCTGTCTGGTGGTTGTATTGTGTTAGTTTACTGTCTGGTGGTTGTATTGTGTTAGTTTACTGTCTGGTGGTTGTATTGTGTTAGTGTTCTGTCTGGTGG
>NW_027638489.1:0-67714 GCF_951216825.1 Electrona antarctica | reverse complement strand
CATGATTTGTCTGTCAGTCACAATGTGGGACAGACAGGGTCTCGATGTGAACACTGATGCCTGTCCCACGCAAAGAGGGACATCTGGTCACCCTAGGTGAATGAACACATGCTACACATGTCACAGCGGCGCCCCCTGTGGCGATGACATGCCTGCGTGTCATCATACATGACATGTGTCACACACACACACACACACACACACACACACACACACGCACACACACACACACACATGACATGTGTCATGCGTGTGTTAGTGACATATGACTGAGGTCACGCTCATGTGGAGGCTCTGCATTCCTCAAACGCTTTGCAAGGTGTGCTACATTCACTCACACACACGCACACGCACACACACAATCACACATGCATGCGGCCACGCACACATACTTTTCTCGTGAGGACATACACATTTTAGGAGGCCGATTTCATGAACGTTCAGTTTGATTATAATTTTTTTACGGGCGTTTTTCAACCCGCTTTCTAAATTAGCCTTCACATAT
The DNA here is from genome assembly GCF_951216825.1 of Electrona antarctica. Lineage (NCBI taxonomy): Eukaryota > Metazoa > Chordata > Actinopteri > Myctophiformes > Myctophidae > Electrona > Electrona antarctica. The sequence continues at coordinate 67,209 of NW_027638489.1, read as the reverse complement.
TTATATATAAATATATTTATATATAAATATATTTATATATATATATATATATATATTTATATAGCCGAATCAGTTTTTTTAACAGCAAGGCTAAAGCCGATCTATAGATCTATAGCCGATCTATAGATCCCACAACGCGTCGCTTTGTGTTTGTAGATCGGCTATTTTTTCGGGACCAGCTCAGTGGCTGAGTGGTCAGAGTGGTCAGAGCGTCCGTCCTGAAACTGGGAGGTCAGGGGTCGACCCCCGGCCGGGTCACACTGGGAGGTCAGGGTTCAAAGAGCAAAGACTGTAAACATGGGACCCAATGCCACCCTGCTTGGTCTGTCTGTCTGTCTGTCTGTCTGTCTGTCTGTCTGTCTGTCTGTCTGTCTGTCTGTCTGTCTGTCTGTCTGTCATTAAAGGGCCACTTCACCCCTTTTGGGAAGCCAGAGGGCCACATGTTGCCAGATCTGTTTTAAAGGAGGGCCACATGTTGTCAGATCTGTTTTAAAGGGCCACATGTTGTCAGATCTGTTTTAAAGGAGGGCCACATGTTGTCAGATCTGTTTTAAAGGAGGGCCTCATGTTGTCAGATCTGTTTTAAAGGGCCACATGTTGTCAGATCTGTTTTAAAGGGCCACATGTTGTCAGATCTGTTTTAAAGGAGGGCCACATGTTGTCAGGTCTGTTTTAAAGGGCCACATGTTGTCAGGTCTGTTTTAAAGGGCCACATGTTGTCAGATCTGTTTTAAAGGGCCACATGTTGTCAGATCAGTTTTAAAGGAGGGCCACATGTTGTCAGATCTGTTTTAAAGGGCCACATGTTGTCAGGTCTGTTTTAAAGGGCCACATGTTGTCAGATCTGTTTTAAAGGGCCACATGTTGTCAGATCTGTTTTAAAGATCTGTTTTAAAGGAGGGCCACATGTTGTCAGATCTGTTTCAAAGGGCCACATGTTGTCAGATCTGTTTTAAAGGAGGGCCACATGTTGTCAGGTCTGTTTTAAAGGGCCACATGTTGTCAGGTCTGTTTTAAAGGGCCACATGTTGTCAGATCTGTTTTAAAGGGCCACATGTTGTCAGATCAGTTTTAAAGGAGGGCCACATGTTGTCAGATCTGTTTTAAAGGGCCACATGTTGTCAGGTCTGTTTTAAAGGGCCACATGTTGTCAGATCTGTTTTAAAGGGCCACATGTTGTCAGATCTGTTTTAAAGATCTGTTTTAAAGGAGGGCCACATGTTGTCAGATCTGTTTCAAAGGGCCACATGTTGTCAGATCTGTTTCAAAGGGCCACATGTTGTCAGATCTGTTTTAAAGGAGGGCCACATGTTGTCAGATCTGTTTTAAAGGGCCACATGTTGTCAGATCTGTTTTAAAGGGCCACATGTTGTCAGATCAGTTTTAAAGGAGGGCCACATGTTGTCAGATCTGTTTTAAAGGGCCACATGTTGTCAGGTCTGTTTTAAAGGGCCACATGTTGTCAGATCTGTTTTAAAGGGCCACATGTTGTCAGATCTGTTTTAACGGAGGGCCACATGTTGTCAGATCTGTTTTAAAGGAGGGCCACATGTTGTCAGATCTGTTTTAACGGAGGGCCACATGTTGTCAGATCTGTTTTAAAGGAGGGCCACATGTTGTCAGGTCTGTTTTAAAGATCTGTTTTAAAGGAGGGCCACATGTTGTCAGATCTGTTTTAATTAAAGGGCCACATGTTGTCAGATCTGTTTTAAAGGAGGGCCACATGTTGTCAGATCTGTTTCAAAGGGCCACATGTTGTCAGATCTGTTTTAAAGGAGGGCCACATGTTGTCAGATCTGTTTCAAAGGGCCACATGTTGTCAGATCTGTTTTAAAGGGCCACATGTTGTCAGATCTGTTTTAAAGGGCCACATGTTGTCAGATCTGTTTTAATTAAAGGGCCACATGTTGTCAGATCTGTTTTAAGGAGGGCCACATGTTGTCAGATCTGTTTTAAAGGAGGGCCACATGTTGTCAGGTCTGTTTTAAAGGGCCACGTGTTGTCAGATCTGTTTTAAAGGAGGGCCACATGTTGTCAGATCTGTTTTAAAGGAGGGCCACATGTTGTCAGATCTGTTTTAATTAAAGGGCCACATGTTGTCAGATCTGTTTTAAAGGAGGGCCACATGTTGTCAGATCTGTTTCAAAGGGCCACATGTTGTCAGATCTGTTTTAAAGGGCCACATGTTGTCAGATCTGTTTTAAAGGAGGGCCACATGTTGTCAGGTCTGTTTTAAAGGGCCACATGTTGTCAGATCTGTTTTAAAGGAGGGCCACATGTTGTCAGATCTGTTTCAAAGGGCCACATGTTGTCAGATCTGTTTTAAAGGGCCACATGTTGTCAGATCTGTTTTAAAGGGCCACATGTTGTCAGATCTGTTTTAAAGGAGGGCCACATGTTGTCAGGTCTGTTTTAAAGGGCCACATGTTGTCAGATCTGTTTCAAAGGGCCACATGTTGTCAGATCTGTTTTAAAGGAGGGCCACATGTTGTCAGATCTGTTTTAAAGGGCCACGTGTTGTCAGATCTGTTTTAAAGGAGGGCCACATGTTGTCAGATCTGTTTCAAAGGAGGGCCACATGTTGTCAGATCTGTTTTAAAGGAGGGCCACATGTTGTCAGATCTGTTTCAAAGGGCCACATGTTGTCAGATCTGTTTCAAAGGGCCACATGTTGTCAGATCTGTTTCAAAGGGCCACATGTTGTCAGATCTGTTTCAAAGGGCAACATGTTGTCTGATCTGTTTCAAAGGGCCACATGTTATCAGATCTGTTTTAAAGGAGGGCCAAATGTTGTCAGGTCTGTTTTAAAGGGCCACATGTTGTCAGATCTGTTTCAAAGGGCCACATGTTGTCAGATCTGTTTCAAAGGGCCACATGTTGTCAGATCTGTTTTAAAGGGCCACGTGTTGTCAGATCTGTTTTAAAGGAGGGCCACATGTTGTCAGATCTGTTTCAAAGGAGGGCCACATGTTGTCAGATCTGTTTTAAAGGAGGGCCACATGTTGTCAGATCTGTTTCAAAGGGCCACATGTTGTCAGATCTGTTTCAAAGGGCCACATGTTGTCAGATCTGTTTCAAAGGGCCACATGTCAGATCGGTTTCAAAGGGCCACATGTTGTCTGATCTGTTTCAAAGGGCCACATGTTATCAGATCTGTTTTAAAGGAGGGCCACATGTTGTCAGATCTGTTTTAAAGGGCAACATGTTTTCAGATCTGTTTCAAAGGGCCACATGTTGTCAGATCTGTTTTAAAGGAGGGCCACATGTTGTCAGATCTGTTTTAAAGGAGGGCCACATGTTGTCAGATCTGTTTTAAAGGGCCACATGTTGTCAGATCTGTTTACTTCACTACACTTATTTGAAAACTTTAGTTACTAGTTACTTTGGAGATTTTAATGTTGATTAGAAAACATACATTAAAGCGCAAATAACATGAATTTTAAAACGGCTTTTAATATTTAATATCATATTGTCTGAGCCTCAATCACCACTCTGATATAACCAGTCCTTGTCATTTCTTTCTGGACTTTGAACGCAGTTTTAGCTGCAGTACCACAATGTCCTGAGGTGGTGGGGGTGCTGATATGCAGATTATTTAACATTTGAGTCATTATAATACTAATGCTAGATAAAACCAGTACTTTTACTCAAGTACATTTTCAATTCCGTACTTTTACCTGTAACAAAGTAGTTCTAAATTGCAGTATTGGTACTTTTACTTAAGTAAAACAATTGAGTAGCCTACTTTGTCCACCACTGCAGTTATTAGGGGAGGAACTTCCAACCAACACAACATGCATCTCTGAATGTGAACCAACAAAAAGGCTGTCTCCTCACTCCACAGAAGGGTAAAGATAAAGAAATACTGCCCCCTAGTGGATGGCAGAGAACCCTTCAGTTACGGAGGGAATGTTTGGACCCAAAATAATGGATTCTGTTTTGTCCACGTCCGTGTTGTTTTTGGCAGCAAATTTTGATTTTAGTTTTAGTCATTAGTCTCTTGAATAGTTTTCATTTAGTTTTAGTCACATTTTAGTCACCTGCATGTATTTGTGTATTTGTCTGGTAATACATCTACAGGTGATTTAGTCGACTAAAATGTGTTTTGGCGGGCCTTGATGCCGTCGTATTGATCGCTTTTATATGTGCTTAAAATATCTGATCTACAAGCGCAACACGTTGTGAGCTTGTAGATCGGCTATTTTCAGCATGCAACCAAGTGTAAAATGACTTATACTTGATTGATTGATTGATTGAAAAATGTATTAACAGTTTGCAGAATTACAGTACATTTCAAGCACAAACTCAATACAAAGGCTGTTAACTGTGAGTGGACGACCCAATTAAGCATTACACTTGTTTCCAATAGGGTCCACCATGTTCAAATCATCAAAACATTTAGAGACGTACAAATAGACACTTCTATAGACAGAACAGGAATTCATCATAAAGGAGGTAAAAAGGGAAAAGAAACATATACAGTGAGGGGAAAAAAGGGGTGGGCGGTGGGGGGGATTCACGTTCAGCTCCGTTAATTTGTTTGTTTTCCTTGGAGGAGCTGCGTTGGGTCCCCAAGTCGGCTCCGTGGCCGTACCTTGAGTTGGCTGTGTGGCCGTGACCGTCTCTTGTGTTGTCCTTGTGTTGGGTCCCCAAGTCGGCTCCGTGGCCGTACCACGTAGTGGTACGGCCACTAGTACGTAGTGGTACGGTAGTGGTACGGTTTCAACGTAGTGTTATAGGGTTAGGGTCACATGATCTAGTGTTTAGGGTTAGGGTCACATGATCTAGTGTTTAGGGTCAGGGTCACATGATCTAGTGTTTAGGTCACATGATCTAGTGTTTAGGGTCAGGGTCACATGATCTAGTGTTTAGGGTCAGGGTCACATGATCTAGTGTTTAGGGTCAGGGTCACATGATCTAGTGTTTAGGGTTAGGGTCACATGATCTAGTGTTTAGGGTCAGGGTCACATGATCTAGTGTTTAGGGTCAGGGTCACATGATCTAGTGTTTAGGGTCAGGGTCACATGATCTAGTGTTTAGGGTCAGGGTCACATGATCTAGTGTTTAGGTCACATGATCTAGTGTTTAGGTCACATGATCTAGTGTTTAGGGTCAGGGTCACATGATCTAGTGTTTAGGGTTAGGGTCACATGATCTAGTGTTTAGGGTCAGGGTCACATGATCTAGTGTTTAGGGTCAGGGTCACATGATCTAGTGTTTAGGGTCAGGGTCACATGATCTAGTGTTTAGGGTTAGGGTCACATGATCTAGTGTTTAGGTCACATGATCTAGTGTTTAGGTCACATGATCTAGTGTTTAGGGTCAGGGTCACATGATCTAGTGTTTAGGTCACATGATCTAGTGTTTAGGTCACATGATCTAGTGTTTAGGTCAAACTTCAACTTGTCATAAATTGTGCCTATAGACCAATTATTTGTTTACAAACATTGGGACTGGGCGCACGGGTGACTGTTTCATGTAATCAATTCCCAACAGATCTCCAAACCTGTTGTTTTGGGGAGCGCTGGTTTCAGTCCATTCAACCTCCTCTTGTGAGTTGGCTAGTGAGATGCACCCTAGGAGACATTTATACTTCAAAGCCCAACAGTATTGTACAGAGAACAGCTGATATACAAGCTCACATCGCATCGCAGATGCGACTGTTGTGAGCGTAGAGGTCTGCGTGCGCGACACCATCGCGGGACGAAGTATAAATTATACTTGATGGGCTGCAGGTGCGCGTGCAGCCGTGCACAAATAGGCTCTGCTGCCGTGATCATGAGCGCACCTCCCGTTCTTATGACAGCGACTGGAGGTGTGGTTTTGAGGACAACTGTTTTGAATTGCTATTATTGTTCAAACACAACAGAAACCAAGGATTGTATATTTAAAAGGCGAGAGATCACAATCAAAATCCTAATCATTCTTCCTCCACACTGGGAGAAAAACAGCATCTGAAAGTTTGATGGGGCATTTTTTACACGTGATGCAGTTAGAACTTTTCCATTGCATCTTATGAGAGGTGGTGTTCTTATGCTGCCTTTATGCGCGCGCATGCCGTTTCTTATCACGTCGTCTGATAACTGGATACAATCCCTTGTTTCAGTTTAAAACGACACGCGACAATAAAACATTAATGCATGTCAAAATATATAATAAATCTACACACCCAACAGTTTTATTTACTTTACTCATTTGTGGAAATTGGAAAAAGAACATTGCATGTCAGATAGTCTCTCTAGTCTGACTATAATACGACTCGTACGAAAAAAAACATATTCTTTATATATTCAGGCCAATAGGGTAATTTATAGTTTAGTATAAAAGTAACTATATGGTAATTGATGATTCGAATCATTAATTACCATATAGTTACTTTTATAATGATCATTATAATAATTATGAATCAAAGCTTTGGTTTAAAAAAAAAACAAATAAAACAGTACATCTTCATACCAGGAGGTGTCGCTGTAGGATCACAGTAACAGTACATCCGTGTACCTTTCGTTCGAACGACTTTAAGTCATTTTGCCATTAATTTATTATTCATTTTGGATTTTATTTAGAAAAAACGAAATTAAGGTACACGGATTAAAGTAGACTCCATTAAATAAAAGCATAAACTACAATAAAACAAGAATAAGAATAAGAAGTAGCATACAAAATATATCTGCAAAATTAAAAATTAAAACTGTCTATTTGTGTTTTTATTAATAAGATGATTGTGTGATTGTTTTATTGTCAATAAAGATGTAGAGAAATACAAATAATAATAAAATAAACCCTTGCTGATACACGTGACGTATGAAGGATCCTGTCCAAAAAAGAAGGATGCGACCTGCTACGTCACGTCACGGTCAAAATTCCGGCTGCTCCTCCATGCTAAACTCGGGCGGTGACGTCACAGGCCGTTCCTTCTTCGTGGGGCCGGCTCTCTGCGTGCGCTCTGATTGGACGGTCACGTCACCACGTGGGCGGGCTCTGCTGCGCTCTGATTGGACGGATTCAAACCGTTCGTTGCCCGCTGCTAGTTTGTTTTTTGAGAGAGAGAGAGAGAGAGAGAGAGATTTCAACAGTTTTTATTATAATTAAACATAGTTTAGTTTAATTCCCGCCGGATGAAGATCAGAGAGACAGTTTTAAACTGTTTGTTTTATAATTAAACCTTCAGTTAATTCATCCAGTCTGTCGTTCGTCTCCACAGAGGTGAGCTCAGTGTGTGTGTGAGTGATGCTAACATGCTAACTGGGTCTGTTTTGTTTTCTGTGTTAGCTGTGTGTGTGTGTGTGTGTGTGTGTGTGTGTGTGTGTGTGTGTGTGTGTGTGTGTGTGTGTGTGTGTGTGTGTGTGTGTGTGTGTGTGTGTGTGTGTGTGTGTGTGTGTGGGGTTAGCAGTGAGTGGTGGAATAATAAGTACTCACATTTATTTAAATGTACTTCAGTAACAGTATCCATACTTCAGTAACAGTATCCATACTTCAGTAACAGTATCTATACTTCAGTAACAGTATCCATACTTCAGTAACAGTATCTATACTTCAGTAACAGTATCTATACTTCAGTAACAGTATCCATACTTCAGTAACAGTAACAGTATCCATACTTCAGTAACAGTATCCATACTTCAGTAACAGTAACAGTATCCATACTTCAGTAACAGTATCCATACTTCAGTAACAGTAACAGTATCCATACTTCAGTAACAGTATCCATACTTCAGTAACAGTATCCATACTTCAGTAACAGTATCTATACTTCAGTAACAGTATCCATACTTCAGTAACAGTATCCATACTTCAGTAACAGTATCCATACTTCAGTAACAGTATCCATACTTCAGTAACAGTATCCATACTTCAGTAACAGTATCCATACTTCAGTAACAGTATCTATACTTCAGTAACAGTATCCATACTTCAGTAACAGTATCTATACTTCAGTAACAGTATCCATACTTCAGTAACAGTATCCATACTTCAGTAACAGTATCTATACTTCAGTAACAGTATCCATACTTCAGTAACAGTAACAGTATCCATACTTCAGTAACAGTATCCATACTTCAGTAACAGTAACAGTATCCATACTTCAGTAACAGTATCCATACTTCAGTAACAGTAACAGTATCCATACTTCAGTAACAGTATCCATACTTCAGTAACAGTATCCATACTTCAGTAACAGTATCTATACTTCAGTAACAGTATCTATACTTCAGTAACAGTATCCATACTTCAGTAACAGTATCCATACTTCAGTAACAGTATCCATACTTCAGTAACAGTATCCATACTTCAGTAACAGTATCCATGCTTCAGTAACAGTATCCATACTTCAGTAACAGTATCTATACTTCAGTAACAGTATCTATACTTCAGTAACAGTATCCATACTTCAGTAACAGTATCCATACTTCAGTAACAGTATCCATACTTCAGTAACAGTATCCATACTTCAGTAACAGTATCCATACTTCAGTAACAGTATCCATACTTCAGTAACAGTATCTATACTTCAGTAACAGTATCTATACTTCAGTAACAGTATCCATACTTCAGTAACAGTATACATACTTCAGTAACAGTATCCATACTTCAGTAACAGTATCCATACTTCAGTAACAGTATCTATACTTCAGTAACAGTATCTATACTTCAGTAACAGTATCCATACTTCAGTAACAGTATCCATACTTCAGTAACAGTATCCATACTTCAGTAACAGTATCTATACTTCAGTAACAGTATCTATACTTCAGTAACAGTATCTATACTTCAGTAACAGTATCCATACTTCAGTAACAGTATCCATACTTCAGTAACAGTATCCATACTTCAGTAACAGTATCCATACTTCAGTAACAGTATCCATACTTCAGTAACAGTATCCATACTTCAGTAACAGTATCTATACTTCAGTAACAGTATCTATACTTCAGTAACAGTATCCATACTTCAGTAACAGTATCTATACTTCAGTAACAGTATCTATACTTCAGTAACAGTATCCATACTTCAGTAACAGTATCCATACTTCAGTAACAGTATCCATACTTCAGTAACAGTATCCATACTTCAGTAACAGTATCCATGCTTCAGTAACAGTATCCATACTTCAGTAACAGTATCTATACTTCAGTAACAGTATCTATACTTCAGTAACAGTATCCATACTTCAGTAACAGTATCCATACTTCAGTAACAGTATCCATACTTCAGTAACAGTATCCATACTTCAGTAACAGTATCCATACTTCAGTAACAGTATCCATACTTCAGTAACAGTATCTATACTTCAGTAACAGTATCTATACTTCAGTAACAGTATCCATACTTCAGTAACAGTATCCATACTTCAGTAACAGTATCCATACTTCAGTAACAGTATCTATACTTCAGTAACAGTATCCATACTTCAGTAACAGTATCCATACTTCAGTAACAGTATCCATACTTCAGTAACAGTATCCATACTTCAGTAACAGTATCCATACTTCAGTAACAGTATCCATACTTCAGTAACAGTATCCATACTTCAGTAACAGTATCCATACTTCAGTAACAGTATCCATACTTCAGTAACAGTATCCATACTTCAGTAACAGTATCCATACTTCAGTAACAGTATCCATACTTCAGTAACAGTATCCATACTTCAGTAACAGTATCCATACTTCAGTAACAGTATCCATACTTCAGTAACAGTATCTATACTTCAGTAACAGTATCCATACTTCAGTAACAGTATCCATACTTCAGTAACAGTATCCTATACTTCAGTAACAGTATCCATACTTCAGTAACAGTATCCATACTTCAGTAACAGTATCCATACTTCAGTAACAGTATCCATACTTCAGTAACAGTATCCATGCTTCAGTAACAGTATCCATACTTCAGTAACAGTATCTATACTTCAGTAACAGTATCTATACTTCAGTAACAGTATCCATACTTCAGTAACAGTATCCATACTTCAGTAACAGTATCCATACTTCAGTAACAGTATCTATACTTCAGTAACAGTATCCATACTTCAGTAACAGTATCCATACTTCAGTAACAGTATCCATACTTCAGTAACAGTATCCATACTTCAGTAACAGTATCCATACTTCAGTAACAGTATCCATACTTCAGTAACAGTATCCATACTTCAGTAACAGTATCCATACTTCAGTAACAGTATCCATACTTCAGTAACAGTATCCATACTTCAGTAACAGTATCCATACTTCAGTAACAGTATCCATACTTCAGTAACAGTATCCATACTTCAGTAACAGTATCCATACTTCAGTAACAGTATCATACTCAGTAACAGACTTCAGTAACAGTATCTATACTTCAGTAACAGTATCCATACTTCAGTAACAGTATCCATACTTCAGTAACAGTATCTATACTTCAGTAACAGTATCCATACTTCAGTAACAGTATCCATACTTCAGTAACAGTATCCATACTTCAGTAACAGTATCCATACTTCAGTAACAGTATCCATGCTTCAGTAACAGTATCCATACTTCAGTAACAGTATCTATACTTCAGTAACAGTATCTATACTTCAGTAACAGTATCTATACTTCAGTAACAGTATCCATACTTCAGTAACAGTATCCATACTTCAGTAACAGTATCCATACTTCAGTAACAGTATCCATACTTCAGTAACAGTATCCATACTTCAGTAACAGTATCCATACTTCAGTAACAGTATCTATACTTCAGTAACAGTATCCATACTTCAGTAACAGTATCCATACTTCAGTAACAGTATCCATACTTCAGTAACAGTATCCATACTTCAGTAACAGTATCCATACTTCAGTAACAGTATCCATACTTCAGTAACAGTATCCATACTTCAGTAACAGTATCCATACTTCAGTAACAGTATCCATACTTCAGTAACAGTATCCATACTTCAGTAACAGTATCCATACTTCAGTAACAGTATCCATACTTCAGTAACAGTATCCATACTTCAGTAACAGTATCCATACTTCAGTAACAGTATCCATACTTCAGTAACAGTATCCATACTTCAGTAACAGTATCCATACTTCAGTAACAGTATACATACTTCAGTAACAGTATCCATACTTCAGTAACAGTATGCATACTTCAGTAACAGTATCCATACTTCAGTAACAGTATACATACTTCAGTAACAGTATACATACTTCAGTAACAGTATCCTTACTTCAGTAACAGTATGCATACTTCAGTAACAGTATCCATACTTCAGTAACAGTATCCATACTTCAGTAACAGTATGCATACTTCAGTAACAGTATACATACTTCAGTAACAGTATCCATACTTCAGTAACAGTATACATACTTCAGTAACAGTATCCATACTTCAGTAACAGTATGCATACTTCAGTAACAGTATCCATACTTCAGTAACAGTATACATACTTCAGTAACAGTATACATACTTCAGTAACAGTATCCTTACTTCAGTAACAGTATGCATACTTCAGTAACAGTATCCATACTTCAGTAACAGTATACATACTTCAGTAACAGTATCCATACTTCAGTAACAGTATGCATACTTCAGTAACAGTATACATACTTCAGTAACAGTATCCATACTTCAGTAACAGTATCTATAATTCAGTAACAGTATACATACTTCAGTAACAGTATCCATACTTCAGTAACATTATGCATACTTCAGTAACAGTATACATACTTCAGTAACAGTATGCATACTTCAGTAACAGTATCTATACTTCAGTAACAGTATCCATACTTCAGTAACAGTATGCATACTTCAGTAACAGTATCCATACTTCAGTAACAGTATGCATACTTCAGTAACAGTATACATACTTCAGTAACAGTATCCATACTTCAGTAACAGTATCCATACTTCAGTAACAGTATACATACTTCAGTAACAGTAACAGTATACATACTTCAGTAACAGTATGCATACTTCAGTAACAGTATCCATACTTCAGTAACAGTAACAGTATACATACTTCAGTAACAGTATACATACTTCAGTAACAGTAACAGTATACATACTTCAGTAACAGTATCCATACTTCAGTAACAGTATCCATACTTCAGTAACAGTAACAGTATACATACTTCAGTAACAGTATCCATACTTCAGTAACAGTATCCATACTTCAGTAACAGTAACAGTATACATACTTCAGTAACAGTATGCATACTTCAGTAACAGTATCCATACTTCAGTAACAGTAACAGTATACATACTTCAGTAACAGTATCCATACTTCAGTAACAGTAACAGTATACATACTTCAGTAACAGTATGCATACTTCAGTAACAGTATCCATACTTCAGTAACAGTAACAGTATACATACTTCAGTAACAGTATGCATACTTCAGTAACAGTATCCATACTTCAGTAACAGTATCCATACTTCAGTAACAGTATCCATACTTCAGTAACAGTATACATACTTCAGTAACAGTAACAGTATACATACTTCAGTAACAGTAACAGTATACATACTTCAGTAACAGTAACAGTATACATACTTCAGTAACAGTAACAGTATACATACTTCAGTAACAGTAACAGTATACATACTTCAGTAACAGTAACAGTATGCATACTTCAGTAACAGTATACATACTTCAGTAACAGTAACAGTATACATACTTCAGTAACAGTATGCATACTTCAGTAACAGTAACAGTATACATACTTCAGTAACAGTACAGTATCCATACTTCAGTAACAGTAACAGTATACATACTTCAGTAACAGTATCCATACTTCAGTAACAGTAACAGTATACATACTTCAGTAACAGTAACAGTATACATACTTCAGTAACAGTATCCATACTTCAGTAACAGTATCCATACTTCAGTAACAGTAACAGTATACATACTTCAGTAACAGTAACAGTATACATACTTCAGTAACAGTATCCATACTTCAGTAACAGTAACAGTATACATACTTCAGTAACAGTATACATACTTCAGTAACAGTAACAGTATCCATACTTCAGTAACAGTAACAGTATACATACTTCAGTAACAGTATACATACTTCAGTAACAGTAACAGTATACATACTTCAGTAACAGTATACATACTTCAGTAACAGTAACAGTATACATACTTCAGTAACAGTATCCATACTTCAGTAACAGTAACAGTATACATACTTCAGTAACAGTATGCATACTTCAGTAACAGTAACAGTATACATACTTCAGTAACAGTATACATACTTCAGTAACAGTATACATACTTCAGTAACAGTATACATACTTCAGTAACAGTATACATACTTCAGTAACAGTATACATACTTCAGTAACAGTAACAGTATACATACTTCAGTAACAGTATCCATACTTCAGTAACAGTAACAGTATACATACTTCAGTAACAGTATCCATACTTCAGTAACAGTAACAGTATACATACTTCAGTAACAGTATCCATACTTCAGTAACAGTAACAGTATACATACTTCAGTAACAGTATACATACTTCAGTAACAGTATGCATACTTCAGTAACAGTAACAGTATACATACTTCAGTAACAGTATACATACTTCAGTAACAGTAACAGTATACATACTTCAGTAACAGTATACATACTTCAGTAACAGTAACAGTATACATACTTCAGTAACAGTATCCATACTTCAGTAACAGTATCCATACTTCAGTAACAGTAACAGTATACATACTTCAGTAACAGTATACATACTTCAGTAACAGTAACAGTATGCATACTTCAGTAACAGTAACAGTATACATACTTCAGTAACAGTATACATACTTCAGTAACAGTAACAGTATGCATACTTCAGTAACAGTATCCATACTTCAGTAACAGTATACATACTTCAGTAACAGTAACAGTATGCATACTTCAGTAACAGTATCCATACTTCAGTAACAGTATACATACTTCAGTAACAGTAACAGTATGCATACTTCAGTAACAGTATCCATACTTCAGTAACAGTATCCATACTTCAGTAACAGTAACAGTATACATACTTCAGTAACAGTATGCATACTTCAGTAACAGTATCCATACTTCAGTAACAGTAACAGTATACATACTTCAGTACCAGTATACATACTTCAGTAACAGTAACAGTATCCATACTTCAGTAACAGTATCTATACTTCAGTAACAGTATCTATACTTCAGTAACAGTATCCATACTTCAGTAACAGTATCTATACTTCAGTAACAGTATCCATACTTCAGTAACAGTATCCATACTTCAGTAACAGTATCTATACTTCAGTAACAGTATCCATACTTCAGTAACAGTATCCATACTTCAGTAACAGTATCTATACTTCAGTAACAGTATCCATACTTCAGTAACAGTAACAGTATCCATACTTCAGTAACAGTAACAGTATCCATACTTCAGTAACAGTATCCATACTTCAGTAACAGTATCTATACTTCAGTAACAGTATCCATACTTCAGTAACAGTATCCATACTTCAGTAACAGTATCTATACTTCAGTAACAGTATCCATACTTCAGTAACAGTAACAGTATCCATACTTCAGTAACAGTAACAGTATCCATACTTCAGTAACAGTATCTATACTTCAGTAACAGTATCTATACTTCAGTAACAGTATCCATACTTCAGTAACAGTATCTATACTTCAGTAACAGTATCCATACTTCAGTAACAGTATCCATACTTCAGTAACAGTATCTATACTTCAGTAACAGTATCCATACTTCAGTAACAGTATCCATACTTCAGTAACAGTATCTATACTTCAGTAACAGTATCCATACTTCAGTAACAGTATCTATACTTCAGTAACAGTATCCATACTTCAGTAACAGTATCCATACTTCAGTAACAGTATCCATGCTTCAGTAACAGTATGCATACTTCAGTAACAGTATCTATACTTCAGTAACAGTATCCATACTTCAGTAACAGTATGCATACTTCAGTAACAGTATCCATACTTCAGTAACAGTATGCATACTTCAGTAACAGTATACATACTTCAGTAACAGTATCCATACTTCAGTAACAGTATCCATACTTCAGTAACAGTATCCATACTTCAGTAACAGTATGCATACTTCAGTAACAGTAACAGTATGCATACTTCAGTAGCATACTTCAGTAACAGTATCCATACTTCAGTAACAGTAACAGTATACATACTTCAGTAACAGTATACATACTTCAGTAACAGTATACATACTTCAGTAACAGTATACATACTTCAGTAACAGTAACAGTATACATACTTCAGTAACAGTATACATACTTCAGTAACAGTATGCATACTTCAGTAACAGTATCCATACTTCAGTAACAGTAACAGTATACATACTTCAGTAACAGTATACATACTTCAGTAACAGTATCCATACTTCAGTAACAGTATCCATACTTCAGTAACAGTAACAGTATGCATACTTCAGTAACAGTATCCATACTTCAGTAACAGTAACAGTATACATACTTCAGTAACAGTATCCATACTTCAGTAACAGTAACAGTATACATACTTCAGTAACAGTATCCATACTTCAGTAACAGTAACAGTATACATACTTCAGTAACAGTATCCATACTTCAGTAACAGTAACAGTATACATACTTCAGTAACAGTATCCATACTTCAGTAACAGTAACAGTATACATACTTCAGTAACAGTATGCATACTTCAGTAACAGTATCCATACTTCAGTAACAGTAACAGTATACATACTTCAGTAACAGTATGCATACTTCAGTAACAGTATGCATACTTCAGTAACAGTATCCATACTTCAGTAACAGTATCCATACTTCAGTAACAGTATACATACTTCAGTAACAGTAACAGTATACATACTTCAGTAACAGTATGCATACTTCAGTAACAGTAACAGTATACATACTTCAGTAACAGTAACAGTATACATACTTCAGTAACAGTATCCATACTTCAGTAACAGTAACAGTATACATACTTCAGTAACAGTAACAGTATACATACTTCAGTAACAGTATCCATACTTCAGTAACAGTAACAGTATACATACTTCAGTAACAGTAACAGTATACATACTTCAGTAACAGTATACATACTTCAGTAACAGTAACAGTATACATACTTCAGTAACAGTATCCATACTTCAGTAACAGTAACAGTATACATACTTCAGTAACAGTATACATACTTCAGTAACAGTAACAGTATGCATACTTCAGTAACAGTATCCATACTTCAGTAACAGTATACATACTTCAGTAACAGTAACAGTATGCATACTTCAGTAACAGTATCCATACTTCAGTAACAGTATCCATACTTCAGTAACAGTAACAGTATACATACTTCAGTAACAGTATCCATACTTCAGTAACAGTATCCATACTTCAGTAACAGTAACAGTATACATACTTCAGTAACAGTATGCATACTTCAGTAACAGTAACAGTATACATACTTCAGTAACAGTATGCATACTTCAGTAACAGTAACAGTATGCATACTTCAGTAACAGTATACATACTTCAGTAACAGTAACAGTATACATACTTCAGTAACAGTATGCATACTTCAGTAACAGTAACAGTATGCATACTTCAGTAACAGTATACATACTTCAGTAACAGTAACAGTATCCATACTTCAGTAACAGTATCCATACTTCAGTAACAGTAACAGTATACATACTTCAGTAACAGTATGCATACTTCAGTAACAGTAACAGTATACATACTTCAGTAACAGTATGCATACTTCAGTAACAGTATGCATACTTCAGTAACAGTATACATACTTCAGTAACAGTATACATACTTCAGTAACAGTAACAGTATCCATACTTCAGTAACAGTATCTATACTTCAGTAACAGTATCCATACTTCAGTAACAGTATCTATACTTCAGTAACAGTATCCATACTTCAGTAACAGTATCCATACTTCAGTAACAGTATCCATGCTTCAGTAACAGTATGCATACTTCAGTAACAGTATACATACTTCAGTAACAGTATCCATACTTCAGTAACAGTATACATACTTCAGTAACAGTATCTATACTTCAGTAACAGTATCCATACTTCAGTAACAGTATCCATACTTCAGTAACAGTATACATACTTCAGTAACAGTATCTATACTTCAGTAACAGTATCCATACTTCAGTAACAGTATCCATACTTCAGTAACAGTATCCATACTTCAGTAACAGTATCTATACTTCAGTAACAGTATCCATACTTCAGTAACAGTATCCATACTTCAGTAACAGTATCTATACTTCAGTAACAGTATACATACTTCAGTAACAGTATCCATACTTCAGTAACAGTATCCATACTTCAGTAACAGTATACATACTTCAGTAACAGTATCTATACTTCAGTAACAGTATCCATACTTCAGTAACAGTATCCATACTTCAGTAACAGTATCCATACTTCAGTAACAGTATCTATACTTCAGTAACAGTATCCATACTTCAGTAACAGTATCCATACTTCAGTAACAGTATCTATACTTCAGTAACAGTATACATACTTCAGTAACAGTATCCATACTTCAGTAACAGTATCTATACTTCAGTAACAGTATCCATACTTCAGTAACAGTATCTATACTTCAGTAACAGTATACATACTTCAGTAACAGTATCCATACTTCAGTAACAGTATCTATACTTCAGTAACAGTATCCATACTTCAGTAACAGTATCCATACTTCAGTAACAGTATCTATACTTCAGTAACAGTATACATACTTCAGTAACAGTATCTATACTTCAGTAACAGTATCCATACTTCAGTAACAGTATCCATACTTCAGTAACAGTATCCATACTTCAGTAACAGTATCTATACTTCAGTAACAGTATCCATACTTCAGTAACAGTATCCATACTTCAGTAACAGTATCCATGCTTCAGTAACAGTATCCATACTTCAGTAACAGTATCCATGCTTCAGTAACAGTATGCATACTTCAGTAACAGTATACATACTTCAGTAACAGTATCTATACTTCAGTAACAGTATCCATACTTCAGTAACAGTATCCATACTTCAGTAACAGTATACATACTTCAGTAACAGTATCCATGCTTCAGTAACAGTATACATACTTCAGTAACAGTATCCATGCTTCAGTAACAGTATGCATACTTCAGTAACAGTATACATACTTCAGTAACAGTATCTATACTTCAGTAACAGTATCCATACTTCAGTAACAGTATCCATACTTCAGTAACAGTATACATACTTCAGTAACAGTATCCATACTTCAGTAACAGTATACATACTTCAGTAACAGTATGCATACTTCAGTAACAGTAACAGTATACATACTTCAGTAACAGTATGCATACTTCAGTAACAGTATGCATACTTCAGTAACAGTATCCATACTTCAGTAACAGTATGCATACTTCAGTAACAGTATCCATACTTCAGTAACAGTATGCATACTTCAGTAACAGTATCCATACTTCAGTAACAGTATACATACTTCAGTAACAGTAACAGTATCCATACTTCAGTAACAGTATGCATACTTCAGTAACAGTATCCATACTTCAGTAACAGTATGCATACTTCAGTAACAGTATCCATACTTCAGTAACAGTATGCATACTTCAGTAACAGTATGCATACTTCAGTAACAGTATCCATACTTCAGTAACAGTATACATACTTCAGTAACAGTATGCATACTTCAGTAACAGTATCCATACTTCAGTAACAGTATCCATACTTCAGTAACAGTATCCATACTTCAGTAACAGTATGCATACTTCAGTAACAGTATACATACTTCAGTAACAGTATCCATACTTCAGTAACAGTATGCATACTTCAGTAACAGTATCCATACTTCAGTAACAGTATGCATACTTCAGTAACAGTATGCATACTTCAGTAACAGTATGCATACTTCAGTAACAGTATGCATACTTCAGTAACAGTATACATACTTCAGTAACAGTATCCATACTTCAGTAACAGTATGCATACTTCAGTAACAGTATCCATACTTCAGTAACAGTATACATACTTCAGTAACAGTATCCATACTTCAGTAACAGTATACATACTTCAGTAACAGTATCCATACTTCAGTAACAGTATCCATACTTCAGTAACAGTATCCATACTTCAGTAACAGTATCCATACTTCAGTAACAGTATCCATACTTCAGTAACAGTATACATACTTCAGTAACAGTATCCATACTTCAGTAACAGTATCCATACTTCAGTAACAGTATCCATACTTCAGTAACAGTATCCATACTTCAGTAACAGTATCCATACTTCAGTAACAGTATGCATACTTCAGTAACAGTATCCATACTTCAGTAACAGTATACATACTTCAGTAACAGTATCCATACTTCAGTAACAGTATACATACTTCAGTAACAGTATCCATACTTCAGTAACAGTATGCATACTTCAGTAACAGTATCCATACTTCAGTAACAGTATCCATACTTCAGTAACAGTATACATACTTCAGTAACAGTATCCATGTAACAGTATCCATACTTCAGTAACAGTATCCATACTTCAGTAACAGTATCCATACTTCAGTAACAGTATCCATACTGCAGTAACAGTATCCATGTAACAGTATCCATACTTCAGTAACAGTATCCATACTTCAGTAACAGTATACATACTTCAGTAACAGTATCCATGTAACAGTATCCATACTTCAGTAACAGTATCCATACTTCAGTAACAGTATCCATACTTCAGTAACAGTATCCATACTTCAGTAACAGTATCCATACTTCAGTAACAGTATCCATACTTCAGTAACAGTATCCATACTTCAGTAACAGTATCCATACTTCAGTAACAGTATCCATACTTCAGTAACAGTATCCATACTTCAGTAACAGTATCCATACTTCAGTAACAGTATCCATACTTCAGTAACAGTATCTATACTTCAGTAACAGTACCCATACTTCAGTAACAGTATCCATACTTCAGTAACAGTATCCATACTTCAGTAACAGTATCCATACTTCAGTAACAGTATCCATACTTCAGTTTAGCCGTAATTTGCAACTCTAGATTGTTTTAATAATGTGCCAGACAGATGAACACTGCTCTTCATTGTGATTTAGTCTTTTGTTTTATAATAATAATGATAATAATAATAATAATAGCTCAGATTTATATAGCGCTTTTCTAAGTACCCAAAGCGCTTTACATAAAACAGTTGGGCAGTTCATTCCAGAGTCCACACATTAAATCTTCATTGTGATTGATGTGTCCAGATGGAACAGGAAGTGGACAGACGTCAACAGGAAGTGGACGACCTGAAGACGGACCTGAGTTCAAAGCCTAAGGTTGTTGTCGTTGTTGTTAGTTCTGGAGCTCTCTACAAACACACACAACAAACACACACACACACACACACACACACACACACACACACACACACACACACACACACACACACACACACACACACACACACACACACAGCTCACAGGGTTCGAAATAAAGTTCTAAACGTTGAACTTCCTGTCCTCAACAGGAACTATTGAAGGTGTTCCTCCGCGTGCGACCTCTGACCCCCAGCGAGGCTGAACAGGGAGAGGACCAGGTACGCTTTAGTTCTCATCCTTTAGTTCTTATCCTAGGAGAGGACCAGGTACGCTTTAGTTCTCATCCTTTAGTTCTTATCCTAGGAGAGGACCAGGTACGCTTTAGTTCTCATCCTTTAGTTCTTATCCTAGGAGAGGACCAGGTACGCTTTAGTTCTCATCCTTTAGTTCTTATCCTAGGAGAGGACCAGGTACGCTTTAGTTCTCATCCTTTAGTTCTGATCCTTTAGTTCTCATCCTTTAGTTCTGATCCTTTAGTTCTCATCCTTTAGTTCTGATCCTTTAGTTCTCATCCTTTAGTTCTGATCCTTTAGTTCTGATCCTTTAGTTCTGATCCTTTAGTTCTCATCCTTTAGTTCTGATCCTTTAGTTCTGATCCTTTAGTTCTGATCCTTTAGTTCTCATCCTTTAGTTCTCATCCTTTAGTTCTCATCCTTTAGTTCTCATCCTTTAGTTCTGATCCTTTAGTTCTCATCCTTTAGTTCTCATCCTTTAGTTCTGATCCTTTAGTTCTCATCCTTTAGTTCTGATCCTTTAGTTCTGATCCTTTAGTTCTCATCCTTTAGTTCTCATCCTTTAGTTCTCATCCTTTAGTTCTGATCCTTTAGTTCTCATCCTTTAGTTCTCATCCTTTAGTTCTCATCCTTTAGTTCTGATCCTTTAGTTCTCATCCTTTAGTTCTCATCCTTTAGTTCTCATCCTTTAGTTCTGATCCTTTAGTTCTCATCCTTTAGTTCTCATCCTTTAGTTCTGATCCTCGTAAATCCTTTCCGTTTAAAAGTATTTCAAATGTTTAACCCATTTAGGCCTGACGTCAGAATCTCAAAAATGTCTTCTAAATCCTGACAGTTTTCTGAAATACCCTATGTTTCTATATCAGTGGTCAAGGACCCCAAAAAATATCTGTAATTGGCCTCTGACCCCCATCTGAAAATATGTTTCCATTCAGGACTGTGTAAACGTTGAGTTGTTTCCATTCAGGACTGTGTAAACGTTGTGTTTCCATTCAGGACTGTGTAAACGTTGAGTTGTTTCCATTCAGGACTGTGTAAACGTTGTGTTTCCATTCAGGACTGTGTAAACGTTGAGTTGTTTCCATTCAGGACTGTAAACGTTGTGTTTCCATTCAGGACTGTGTAAACGTTGTGTTTCCATTCAGGACTGTGTAAACGTTGAGTTGTTTCCATTCAGGACTGTGTAAACGTTGAGGTGTTTCCATTCAGGACTGTGTAAACGTTGAGCCTCCAGACAGCGTCCTGTTGAAGCCTCCTCTCTCTAGACTCAGCGATAAGTCTCTGAGTCTCACCGGACAACGCTTCCACTTCTCCAAGGTGGGATGTTTATTGTTGTTGTTGTTGGATCTAGTAGAACTAGGAGAGATTGGTACATTAACACATTGAGAGCCCACGCAAAACTGCCCAAAATCACTTTCACCTAGAAAATCTATTCACATTTTTTATAATTCAGCTGACTGTGGAGACACATGCTGGAACTTTTTACTTTGAAATGTTTTATAGTTTCTGAGTTATTTAATTTAAACGCCAAATGCATTCTCAATGGCGAAAACACAAACTTTGGCACCACGTGTTAAAAAAAAAAAAAAAAAAGTGTTTTGATTTTTCTGATTTCTTTTAATCACGTCCACAGACGTCTTGGGCTATGCACGTGCGGTAATACCCAGGACGTCCACAGACGTTTTGGGCACAAAATGTGTTAACACATTTTAGACCTGAGGACGATTCTACAAAATTAATGTCTTCTAAATCCTGACAGTTTTCTGAAAACCCTCATGTTTCTGTCAGCGGTTCTCAATCTATTTCACGTCAAGGACCCCCAGAATTATCTGTATTCTGCCGCCGACCCCCATCTGAAAATGTGTAGTTCCAGGGACTTCCAGTAGCGCGGCACTCGGTGCAGCGCTATGAGCTTGTAGATCTGTTCCTGTTCTCACAACGTTTCACATCATATGGTGTGAAAATCATGATCCGTTGTGGGATTTCCTCTGTTTTTGCTTTAACCCGTGTGTGGTGTGCATGTGTGCGTGCGTGCGTGCGTGCGTGCGTGCGTGCGTGCGTGCGTGCGTGCGTGCGTGCGTGCGTGCGTGCGTGTGTGTGTGCGTGCAGGTGTATGGCCCAGAGGTCAGTCAGAAGGCTCTCTTTGAAGGGACGGTGAAGGATTCGGTCAGAGACGTTCTGGAGGGTCAGGATTCTCTGGTTTTCACCTACGGAGTCTCCAACGCTGGGAAGACCTTCACCTTCCTGGGTGAGTTAACTAGTCTTCACCTTCCTGGGTGAGTTAACTAGTCTTCACCTTCCTGGGTGAGTTAACTAGTCTTCACCTTCTTGGGTGAGTTAACTAGTCTTCACCTTCCTGGGTGAGTTAACTAGTCTTCACCTTCCTGGGTGAGTTAACTAGTCTTCACCTTCCTGGGTGAGTTAACTAGTCTTCACCTTCCTGGGTGAGTTAACTAGTCTTCACCTTCCTGGGTGAGTTAACTAGACCTTCACCTTCCTGGGTGTGTTAACTAGTCTTCACCTTCCTGGGTGGGTTAACTAGACCTTCACCTTCCTGGGTGAGTTAACTAGTCTTCACCTTCCTGGGTGAGTTAACTAACCTTCACCTTCCTGGGTGAGTTAACTAGACCTTCACCTTCCTGGGTGAGTTAACTAGACCTTCACCTTCCTGGGTGAGTTAACTAGTCTTCACCTTCCTGGGTGAGTTAACTAGTCTTCACCTTCCTGGGTGAGTTAACTAGTCTTCACCTTCCTGGGTGAGTTAACTAGCCTTCACCTTCCTGGGTGAGTTAACTAGCCTTCACCTTCCTGGGTGAGTTAACTAGCCTTCACCTTCCTGGGTGAGTTAACTAGTCTTCACCTTCCTGGGTGAGTTAACTAGTCTTCACCTTCCTGGGTGAGTTAACTAGCCTTCACCTTCCTGGGTGAGTTAACTAGCCTTCACCTTCCTGGGTGAGTTAACTAGTCTTCACCTCCCTGGGTGAGTTAACTAGTCTTCACCGTCCTGGGTGAGTTAACTAGACCTTCACCTTCCTGGGTGAGTTAACTAGACCTTCACCTTCCTGGGTGAGTTAACTAGTCTTCACCTCCCTGGGTGAGTTAACTAGTCTTCACCTCCCTGGGTGAGTTAACTAGTCTTCACCTTCCTGGGTGAGTTAACTAGACCTTCACCTTCCTGGGTGAGTTAACTAGTCTTCACCTTCCTGGGTGAGTTAACTAGACCTTCACCTTCCTGGGTGAGTTAACTAGTCTTCACCTTCCTGGGTGAGTTAACTAGACCTTCACCTTCCTAGGTGAGTTAACTAGTCTTGGTGAATGTGGGAAGTGAGGACGCTGGCGTTGACTGTTCACCGCTTCACCTCCCAATGTATGAATGAATGGACCGTTGTAAAGCGCTTTGAGTAAACACGTAGTGCATAGAAAAGCGCTATAAAAATGCAATCTATTATTATTGAGTGGTGTAAACCACTCCTACAACTGGCTTTTGTGTGCAGAAAAAATGAGCATGGTTGCTATGTTCAAAATAATTTCTGACGTAATTAAATCACACCCGGGTGAACTGGATGACCATAGCAACCATGCTCATTTTCTCTTCACAAAAAATGCCAGTTGTGAAATCACATCCAGGTGTGATTTCATTACGTCAGATCAGAGCTGATCAGGCTATATAATACCTTACCTTATATAGGAAAGTGGTCACTCAGTTCACCCGGGTGTGATTTCATTACGTCAGACATTACGTCAGACCACAGCTGACCATGCTATATAAAACCTTACACCACTCAGTTCACACGGGTGTGATTTTTATTATTAATGCCTACATTGTAAATTGCAGGCTCAGAGGGGTCGTCAGCGGGCGTGCTGCCTCGGTCTCTCAGCCTCCTCTTCAGCCTCATGGAGGGCAGAGTGTCCACTCAGACCACCCTGAAGCCTCACCGCTCTAGAGACGTCATCACACTGACCCCAGACCAGCAGACCCAGGAGAGGAGATACAAGAGGACCCTGTTCAGAGAGGTAATACTGACCCCAGACCAGCCAATAGGACCCTGTTCAGAGAGGTAATACTGACCCCAGACCAGCCAATAGGACCCTGTTCAGAGAGGTAATACTGACCCCAGACCAGCCAATAGGACCCTGTTCAGAGAGGTAATACTAACCCCAGACCAGCCAATAGGACCCTGTTCAGAGAGGTAATACTGACCCCAGACCAGCCAATAGGACCCTGTTCAGAGAGGTAATACTGACCCCAGACCAGCCAATAGGACCCTGTTCAGAGAGGTAATACTGACCCCAGACCAGCCAATAGGACCCTGTTCAGAGAGGTAATACTGACCCCAGACCAGCCAATAGGACCCTGTTCAGAGAGGTAATACTGACCCCAGACCAGCCAATAGGAGCCTGTTCAGAGAGGTAATACTGACCCCAGATCAGCCAATAGGAGCCTGTTCAGAGAGGTAATACTGACCCCAGATCAGCCAATAGGAGAGAGAGAGAGAGAGAGATGCTTAGAGTTTACACTAGATGAAGTAGGAATGCTAACGTTTAAACACCAACGTACCGAAACAATGTCATTCATTAGTAAACAATATTATCCTGAAATATCTCATTCTGGCCAATCACAGTTTGCGTCCTCACTTTTATCTTCAATATTATGTACTTTGCTCAGCCAATTAAATCATCGCTATGGGGTGATCAGCCAATCACAAGGCAATGTTTGTGTTATTAGACATGTTATTAACAGGTTGGAGGCCCCAGACAGAGATCACCGTCAAGTCCAAGTGCACGGTCAGTTGCCCGAGACGGAGATTGATAAATAGGACGGAGATTAATGATATCAAAACCGGTCGCATCGCTCCACAGCCTGGGAGCGCTTGTTGCCCAATCCTCGGTGTTGCACAACAGTGACACGTCATCGAAAATGTTCCCTGCCTGTTTAGTGGACGAAAACAAAAATCTTAAAACGTTCATAACTCGCGATCTAAATCATCCCGTTGTTGTCGATCGACTCTAGAGTGGTGTGGCTATTGTTAGCTGCTACACAGACATTCACAACAACTTCCGGTCCCCCGGTAAGGGTCCGGGCGCTATAAATGATGGGCACATTTTATTAATTGATTAAATAGCTCCGGGGCCTCAATGTGTTAAACATGTTATTGTTCATATTCTGTCCTTCAGATTGTCAGAAGACCCAGACCTCATGTTATTAAACATGTTATTGTTCATGTTATTAAACATGTTATGGTTCATATTCCAGACCTCATGTTATTAAACATGTTATGGTTCATATTCCAGACCTCATGGTATTAAACATGTTATGGTTCATATTCCAGACCTCATGTTATTAAACATGTTATGGTTCATATTCCAGACCTCATGGTATTAACATGTTATGGTTCATATTCCAGACCTCATGGTATTAACATGTTATGGTTCATATTCCAGACCTCATGGTATTAACATGTTATGGTTCATATTCCAGACCTCATGTTATGGTTCATATTCCAGACCTCATGGTATTAACATGTTATGGTTCATATTCCAGACCTCATGGTATTAACATGTTATGGTTCATAGTCCAGACCTCATGGTATTAACATGTTATGGTTCATATTCCAGACCTCATGGTATTAACATGTTATGGTTCATATTCCAGACCCAGACCCAGACGAGCAGGACCACCCTGGAAGGTATGTGCTGTTCAATAACCCAATCAGACCCGAGGCCCATTCTACGAAAAGTCTTCTAAATCCTGACAGTGTTCTGAATAGCCTCATGTTTCTATATCAGTGGTTGCTCAACCTATTTCATGTCAAGGACCCCCAGAATTATCTATATTTGCCTGCGGACCCCCATCTGAAAATATGTAGTTCCAGGGACCTCCTCCCAGAAGCAAAGATTTGAGTTAAAAACGTTCGCTCTGAAAGAATATATATTCAAAAGATTTGCCCCCAAAATGTTTACGATTTTTCCCAAAAAATAGCAGATCTACAAGCTCATAGCGCGGCACTCGGTGCCACGCTATGAGCTTGTAGATCTGCTATTTTTCAACAGCTAAAGTATAACATAATGCTTTAAAACCCCTTGTGGTTCCACCAGGTTCCTCGTCCTCCTCACACCAGGACAGCAATGTCCTCCCAGAGGACCACTGCAGTGTCCTCCTAGACAACATGGACCTCCAGAACTCCTTGTTCTCCGTGTGGGTCTCCTTCTGCGAGATCTACAACGAGACCATCCACGACCTTCTGGAGGCTCCACACGCTGGCCTGAGGAGACCCGCCCTGCGCCTCAGCCAGGACGTCAAGGGGAACTCCTTCGTCAGAGGTGTGTGTGTGTGTGTGTGTGTGTGTGTGTGTGTGTGTGTGTGTGTGTGTGTGTGTGTGTGTGTGTGTGTGTGTGTGTGTGTGTGTGTGTGTGTGTGTGTGTGTGTGTGTGTGTGTGTGTGTGTGTGTGTGTGTGTGTGTGTGTGTGTGTGTCACGTTGGAGCAACGGAAGCTCCGATCACGCATACAATATAAATGCTTCCGTCATACAGTCTTTTTATAATTATGGATATAAAGTAAACAAGCAAGCAAAAACATGGACATTATATTTGTGTTGTGTCTTTACATAAAACGGGCTAGGGGAGGGGCTATGGGCTAGGGGAGGGGCTACGGGCTAGGGGAGGGGCTACGAGCTAGGGGAGGGGCTACGGGCTAGGGGAGGGGCTACGGGCTAGGGGAGGGGCTACGGGCAGAGGGCACCTCGACATGGACACAGAATACACACATTTATATCAGTGTAGGCAAAGTGTAGCGATATGGAATGAAAGATAAAAAGGTAATTAAACCTGTTTTCTTTAATTTTTTTAACCATATCTTTACGTGTGTGTGTGTGTGTGTGTGTGTGTGGTTGTGTGTGTGCGCGTATGGTGCGGTGCGTGCATGCATGTGCGGTGCGCATGTGTGTGTGTGCGTATGGTGCGGTGCGTGCATGCATGTGCGGTGCGCGTGTGTGTGTGTGTGTGTGTGCGTATGGTGCGGTGCGTGTGCGCATGTGTGTGTGTGTGTGTGTGTGTGTGTGCGTGCGGTCAGACCTCCGGTGGGTCCAGGTGAACGGTCCAGATGAAGCTCTGAAGGTGGTCAGGTTGGGGAGGAGGAACCAGAGCTTCTCCAGCACCAAACTCAACCAGCTGTCCAGCCGGAGGTACTAATTACTCATTTATTCTTTCATTAATTGATGCCTGAAGTGTGTTTGGTTTTGGGTCTCTGTAGTGAAGCGTGTTTGGTTTTGGGTCTCTAATGAAGCGTGTTTGGTTTTGGGTCTTGTTAAGGAAATTATGAGGTCCCATCATTGGCAATTAGCAGAGGGAGGCGAAGGCATGACACAGCACAAGGAGTCCGGCATATGGTCATCATCGTTCTTTATTCATCGTTCGTATCATCTCAGTCAGGGCAGGAATTTCACGACGGCCACGGCGGCCATGGCCGTCGTTGCCCCTCTCTTTGGCCGTGTGCCCCTCGAAAAATGATATGCCCAGACGGCCACAGTGGCCGCGGTGCCCCGACCGGTGCCCACAGCAGTTCATTTTACCGTTTTTCCAGTCATTACAGTAACCTTCCCCAAACGTCTCGCGCAGACTTGTATTGTCTGTATTGTAGTTGTGTTGCCATTTGCCAAGTGTTTTGATTCTTTTGCGTTACTTTGCCTCCTCCCTCCTCCTCCGCTCCATGCACGTATACACGCACTGACAGCTCTCACTCACTGACACTCGGCCCGGCTGGTGCGGTGCTTCAGGATTATTATCACACAGAGCCTGTGTGTTAAGACCAACGTGACTCGTCTTCATGGATATAAACTCACAAAACAACACCACGCAACAGCATAGACTGCAGGACTCCTCCACCATTTACCACGCTATCGTCTGCTACGTTAGTTGACAGAGTAAATTGTTTAAACAGCCAACGCTGGCCACGGCTAATATCGCTAGCCAAACGCTAGTAGCCAAGCACCAGAGCGTGCTCACTGTACACCACGCGTCGCTCGCTTAATAATCATTCATCAATGCGGACATAACGTGGTAAATGTTCATATAAGCACACAATTGTACAAATGCTTCTTACACTTGACTTATCTCCAGAGTCCTCAGTCCTGCAGCCCCACAATGCCATATGCCAGTCTAGCCTTAAAATCTACATTTACATGTTATTCAATATATTACTTTAGCACAAAATAGCCTATAGGCTTTTCTAAACCAAGCCCTCATTCAAAAGTTAAGTAAGTAAATGTTATTTATAAAGCACCTTTCGAAACAAAGTTAGAAGGTGCTGAACAATTTGCACAGTATAAACAATAGAAGAAAATTAAAAACAAGGAACATATCACACAGTTGTGACAATATAGCAGAACAAAAACAAACAAGGCAGAACAGAAACAGGGCTATAAAAATGAATGTAGGCTGTCTGTCATTGTATTTTCTGTGAATTAACTCAGTTTAATCCAGTGATCCTCAGCCATTTTAATTTCAAGGACCCCCAAATTAAATGTATATGAATTAACCTAGGGTGACAGGGTCCTAGGCCATTTCATTATGATTTTCATCTCTGCACTGGGACCCCATGTTACAGACATGTTTACAATATTTTACAGTAGCTACTTATATTTTGTTATTTAAAGCTGTGATTATGTATTTAAGAAGCACTGTTCTGAACCAATGTTCACCTTTAAATAAAAAAAATGTAATCATCCTTAACCTTTAAGCTAAAATAATGATGACCGGGGACTTAAAATCATTGTTTTAATTGATGGCCTTCATGCCCTGGCACTTGGCCTTGTGCCCTCAAAAAGTTGACCACAATAAAGGCCAAGTGGCCTTGCCCCTAAAATGATGAAA
This sequence comes from Electrona antarctica, assembly GCF_951216825.1. NCBI lineage: Eukaryota > Metazoa > Chordata > Actinopteri > Myctophiformes > Myctophidae > Electrona > Electrona antarctica. Next base: position 37,703 of record NW_027638489.1, on the reverse strand, counting down.
TTCCAGGCCTGATCTCAGTACAGCAGAATCGTAGCATGGTTGCTCATCGTCGTACAGTCAAAAGTGAAGCATCACCCCGTTCCTCCCCCAAGTTGTCCCTTTCCCTCCCCTTTATTTCCCAACCACACACCCCCAAATTGACAGTCAGTGACAGGTGTTTTATTCAAATACAACAGGACATGGACAGATAATAACAGGTGGTGTTACAACATCTCCGTTCATGGTGTTGTTCATGGTGTTTGCTGACAGACAGGAAACTACTCTAAATGGGATAACAGAGATGCTATACAAAATGTTCATATAAGGATCTGCGCTAAAGATAAGGGTGACACACAAATAAGTATACCTTTGCTGACAGTATGGAGGAGTCAAGTCAGCTGTTAGATTGACAGGAAGACTGCTCTAAATGGGAGATAGTTGGAGGCAAGCAGGAAACAACTAATTTGAGAACACACCCAAGTAGGTAGAGGCAATAGTGACAGCTGTCAGATTGACAGCTGTTGGTTGGTTTGACTGCGTAGTGAATGATTGTCTCATCCTATTTGACCGAATGGAATACAATTATAGTTCTTATTGAATAGTAGAATTGGCATTCTAAAACTGCCATTACAATCCACCGCTTTATATATGAAAATTGATACCTTATTAATTTACATGGCCCAGGAGATTTTTAGAATGACAAATATTGATGATTAAAACTGTATGGCTAGATTCATGTTTGATGACAGTGGTCAGATAAAGAAGGTTTCGCTATTAAGAAATTTAAAAATTACTGGACACATCTAGAATCAAGAAAAAAACACATCTATAGTTAAATTAGAAGATAGGCACATCTAGAAGATCTTGTAGATCTGCTAATTTTCGAAAAGGTAGTTATTCTTTGCTCCGTTTCCAATACTATTTGTTGGTAAAGTGTAATTCCACACTACACGTACCTATAATAGTTTAGTTTAAGAACAAAATTAACTGAAATGATTAAACTTACAATTAGGGTAGGATTTACATTCAAATGGAAAGAATTAAAATGGATTCTATTAGGATAGAATGTAAACACTTCAACAATAAAATAATTGAATATGGCCACGTTTAGTTCACCTCTCAGGCTGTTTTCACACCCGAAAATAAATAAATAAATAAACTGACCGTGACCAAATCCTGTAGTTTAGGCTCTCTGCTACTTTTAACTCAGTTACCCACAAATACACAAATACCTTTCCTCCCCCCCCCATTCTGCCAGCTGGACAGAGAAAGAGAGAGAAAGGAAGGCTGTCAATCAGACATTTGTTTTTTCCAATATCGAATTAATTCAAATTAAACTGTTGCTAATGTGAACAAGGTGAGGTTTTCTCTGTCTAAATATTATCTCCATTCGTTCAACATTTTCTGTATTATATTACTTAAGTTAGCGTTCAACCAAAGAATATCTCATATTTATACCAGTGACTTTCTGATAAGGGACGTTCAACCCGAAACTGCTTTATATCATGTATTACTATACTGATAAAGGACGTTCAACCTTGAAGAGAAAGGAACTATTTAACTTTCGTAAGCTCACTAGATTCGATTTTTTGCAGATCTCACCCCGAAAATAAATCCTTTCTCTCTGTTTTCTATACTAAAGGCCTAGTGCTACCTAGTAAATACCAGAATGACAGGAGATAAAATAATATTAGACGTTTAACCTTGTTAAACCATCATAAACGATTGATTTCACACTATTGATTTAACACCTTGAAACACTCACTGTTGAATAATTACTTAGATCCATATTAATTTATTTGCAAAACTATAAATGTATTCCTTTTAACTAACCCACACATAGGCTGTACCAATGACCCCTCCCCCTCTTGCCATTTTGGGCACGGGGTGTTAAATGAGGAGTCCTTTTAGTACAGTATATGTGCGTGGAAATGAATTCCAATATCTTATCATCCTATTTTAGGATTTTCTAACATTGTTGTTCTTGCCTACACTTTTACAAATTTTAGATTGGAGTCTAGTTAGATTAAAATTTAGATTAGATTTTTAGTAGTTTATCAAAACTTTTGTAGTTCACTACTTGCACATGTAAGACTAAATAGATTAAATCACATAGGGTAAATTACAAACTAAAGACCTAGTTATTTTCAATTGTATTTACCCTTTCGTAGTTTGTTTTCTTTAGCCAAAATTGATTTGCTGGCCCGTCGTTGCTGTGCGGCGTAATACAGCAGCATGGTTCAGTGGACACCAACGTTTCATATGACCTGTCTGGCCGCAGTAATAGCACAAGTCGTTGACAGGAATGGTGTTGGCTGCGCTGGCTTCATCCTCTCCCATGTGGCGTGCGTGGTTTAGTTGCCGTCTTCTTCTGTCCTTCCTTTCCTGGAGTACAGCATCAACCCTGGCTCGGGTTTGTACTTGTCCTCTCACTGGTCGGCTGTGGTATGGTCCTGGGTTGCCAGGCTGGTTACACCAGGCTTCCCACGGCGGTGGGTGTTGTCTTGGTCTTGGGGTAGGCTTGCTGATGTGGTCTAGCTGGAAGCCGCTCAGTTGATTGGTCATTTCTTTTCCTCTGTGTTTGGTCATTTGAAAGTCTGGTTCTGGCTGGTCTCTGTTGTGGTTGCGGTCGGCATAATAGTTGTTGTTTGGTAGGGACACGTGGGGTTGTGTGTCCCTTCCTTGGTCGTTGTAGTAGCTATCATCTTCATCGTTGACAGGAATGGTTGTTTCGGCGTAGTTGGCTTGGTCCGGGTGGTTGGTTGTGTTGGCGTGTAGTAGTAACGCCGCAGTTTGAAGTTCTTGTTCCAAGAGTGTCACTCGTGACTCTGCCTGGTCGATTAGCTTTTTCTGGTCCTCCAGCTGGAGTCGAAGTATCGCCTCCCTTTGCTGTGCGTCGCTCATTTCTTGTCGAAGTTTCTTTCGGCTCTGCTTTGCCCCCATCTTTAAAATCGTCGGGTTTTTTTCCAAGTACTCATCTATGGTGAAGACGAAATATCGGCCCTGCGTCACTGCGTCATTTGTTAATGACCCGTCTGGCCAACGCTGATGCCATTTTTCTGAAATACCCTGCTCACACCGCGTCATTTGTTAAGGAAATTATGAGGTCCCATCATTGGCAATTAGCAGAGGGAGGCGAAGGCATGACACAGCACAAGGAGTCCGGCATATGGTCATCATCGTTCTTTATTCATCGTTCGTATCATCTCAGTACAGCAGAATCGTAGCATGGTTGCTCATCGTCGTACAGTCAAAAGTGAAGCATCACCCCGTTCCTCCCCCAAGTTGTCCCTTTCCCTCCCCTTTATTTCCCAACCACACACCCCCAAATTGACAGTCAGTGACAGGTGTTTTATTCAAATACAACAGGACATGGACAGATAATAACAGGTGGTGTTACAACATCTCCGTTCATGGTGTTGTTCATGGTGTTTGCTGACAGACAGGAAACTACTCTAAATGGGATAACAGAGATGCTATACAAAATGTTCATATAAGGATCTGCGCTAAAGATAAGGGTGACACACAAATAAGTATACCTTTGCTGACAGTATGGAGGAGTCAAGTCAGCTGTTAGATTGACAGGAAGACTGCTCTAAATGGGAGATAGTTGGAGGCAAGCAGGAAACAACTAATTTGAGAACACACCCAAGTAGGTAGAGGCAATAGTGACAGCTGTCAGATTGACAGCTGTTGGTTGGTTTGACTGCGTAGTGAATGATTGTCTCATCCTATTTGACCGAATGGAATACAATTATAGTTCTTATTGAATAGTAGAATTGGCATTCTAAAACTGCCATTACAGTCTCTAATGAAGCGTGTTTGGTTTTGGGTCTCTAATGAAGCGTGTTTGGTTTTGGGTCTCTGTAGTGAAGCGTGTTTGGTTTTGGGTCTCTAATGAAGCGTGTTTGGTTTTGGGTCTCTAATGAAGTGTGTTTGGTTTTGGGTCTCTAATGAAGTGTGTTTGGTTTTGGGTCTCTAATGAAGCGTGTTTGGTTTTGGGTCTCTAATGAAGCGTGTTTGGTTTTGGGTCTCTAATGAAGCGTGTTTGGTTTTGGGTCTCTAATGAAGCGTGTTTGGTTTTGGGTCTCTAATGAAGCGTGTTTGGTTTTGGGTCTCTAATGAAGTGTGTTTGGTTTTGGGTCTCTAATGAAGCGTGTTTGGTTTTGGGTCTCTAATGAAGCGTGTTTGGTTTTGGGTCTCTAATGAAGCGTGTTTGGTTTTGGGTCTCTGTAGTGAAGCGTGTTTGGTTTTGGGTCTCTAATGAAGCGTGTTTGGTTTTGGGTCTCTAATGAAGCGTGTTTGGTTTTGGGTCTCTAATGAAGCGTGTTTGGTTTTGGGTCTCTAATGAAGTGTGTTTGGTTTTGGGTCTCTAATGAAGCGTGTGTGGTTTTGGGTCTCTAATGAAGCGTGTTTGGTTTTGGGTCTCTAATGAAGTGTGTTTGGTTTTGGGTCTCTAATGAAGCGTGTTTGGTTTTGGGTCTCTAATGAAGCGTGTTTGGTTTTGGGTCTCTAATGAAGCGTGTTTGGTTTTGGGTCTCTAATGAAGCGTGTTTGGTTTTGGGTCTCTAATGAAGCGTGTTTGGTTTTGGGTCTCTAATGAAGCGTGTTTGGTTTTGGGTCTCTAATGAAGCGTGTTTGGTTTTGGGTCTCTAATGAAGCGTGTTTGGTTTTGGGTCTCTAATGAACTGTGTTTGGTTTTGGGTCTCTAATGAAGCGTGTTTGGTTTTGGGTCTCTAATGAAGCGTGTTTGGTTTTGGGTCTCTGTAGTGAAGCGTGTTTGGTTTTGGGTCTCTAATGAAGCGTGTTTGGTTTTGGGTCTCTAATGAAGCGTGTTTGGTTTTGGGTCTCTAATGAAGCGTGTTTGGTTTTGGGTCTCTAATGAAGCGTGTTTGGTTTTGGGTCTCTAATGAAGCGTGTTTGGTTTTGGGTCTCTAATGAAGCGTGTTTGGTTTTGGGTCTCTAATGAAGTGTGTTTGGTTTTGGGTCTCTAATGAAGCGTGTGTGGTTTTGGGTCTCTAATGAAGCGTGTTTGGTTTTGGGTCTAATGAAGCGTGTTTGGTTTTGGGTCTCTAATGAAGCGTGTTTGGTTTTGGGTCTCTAATGAAGCGTGTTTGGTTTTGGGTCTCCAATGAAGCGTGTTTGGTTTTGGGTCTCCAATGAAGCGTGTTTGGTTTTGGGTCTCTAATGAAGCGCGTTTGGTTTTGGGTCTCTAATGAAGCGCGTTTGGTTTTGGGTCTCTAATGAAGCGTGTTTGGTTTTGGGTCTCTAATGAAGCGTGTTTGGTTTTGGGTCTCTAATGAAGCGTGTTTGGTTTTGGGTCTCTAATGAAGCGTGTTTGGTTTTGGGTCTCTAATGAAGCGTGTTTGGTTTTGGGTCTCTAATGAAGTGTGTTTGGTTTTGGGTCTCTAATGAAGTGTGTTTGGTTTTGGGTCTCTAATGAAGCGTGTTTGGTTTTGGGTCTCTAATGAAGCGTGTTTGGTTTTGGGTCTCTAATGAAGCGTGTTTGGTTTTGGGTCTCTAATGAAGCGTGTTTGGTTTTGGGTCTCTAATGAAGCGTGTTTGGTTTTGGGTCTCTAATGAAGCGTGTTTGGTTTTGGGTCTCTAATGAAGCGTGTTTGGTTTTGGGTCTCTAATGAAGCGTGTTTGGTTTTGGGTCTCTAATGAAGCGTGTTTGGTTTTGGGTCTCTAATGAAGCGTGTTTGGTTTTGGGTCTAATGAAGCGTGTTTGGTTTTGGGTCTCTAATGAAGCGTGTTTGGTTTTGGGTCTCTAATGAAGCGTGTTTGGTTTTGGGTCTCTAATGAAGCGTGTTTGGTTTTGGGTCTCTAATGAAGCGTGTTTGGTTTTGGGTCTCTAATGAAGCGTGTTTGGTTTTGGGTCTCTAATGAAGCGTGTTTGGTTTTGGGTCTCTAATGAAGCGTGTTTGGTTTTGGGTCTCTAATGAAGCGTGTTTGGTTTTGGGTCTCTAATGAAGCGTGTTTGGTTTTGGGTCTCTAATGAAGCGTGTTTGGTTTTGGGTCTCTAATGAAGCGTCTTTGGTTTTGGGTCTCTAATGAAGCGTCTTTGGTTTTGGGTCTCCAGCCACAGTATCTTCTCGGTTCGTCTGCTGAGGATTGAAGACGGCTCAGCTCCAGTTCCTCGTGTCAACAGCATCAGCGAGTCAGTAAACATCTCATTTACATATATTTACATACAGTAAACATCTCATTTACATTCATTAATATGTATTAAATGTCTTATTTCTTCAGATTGTGTCTGGGGCATATACTGTATGAAGGTCGCAGTTAACTATGAAACCTTGCATTTTTTGTCACTCAAAATCCCCATACATGAAATCCCCATACATGAAATCCCCATACATGGGGCAAGCCCCTATATATTGTGCCCAGGTCTCGTGACATCACTATGACATCATCAGGGATGATAGTAAATCAGGGATCGTATCATAGTAAATGTGACCTGCTGTCGCAATTAACACTTTGATTGCTACAAGATCTCGGCAGGCCTATTTGGATGTTGCTACCGTTTAACATTGCACAAAGGCCTTGTTCGGGGGCCCACAGCAAAATGTTCTCTTATAGCGAGAATCACACGCATACATCAAAAGAAAGCTGAACTTGTCCACTTCAATTAAAAAAATACATTTTGATTTTACCATGTTCCATTCTGGAGATATTGACCTTTTTGCAACACCTGCATTTGCCTGGAAGTGGTTATCTTGAACAGCGAGCAGAGTTATGGATGGTTTAAAGTCAGAGACATTGACAGGCAGATATAAAATTGAACCCAATAAATATCCTATACATCCTATACACCGAATGAAAGCCCTGAATGTGTACTTTTACGAGGAAAACAGTAAACATTGATCCCATCTACAGTTAGACAGTAATTGGTTATTGAATGCAGCTTGTGCCCACCAGATAACTTCAGAGAAGACATGGACGTGAACTCCTCAATATTCACAAAATAAGGCCTATAGCGACATATAAATACTATATACCGTATGAAACAGAAGACTCTCTGCTTTCATAAGAAAAAAACTTCTACTGTAGTAATAATAAAAATCACACCCATGTGAAGTGAGTGGTGCAACTCTGTCCCATATTCTGTTCTCTGCTTATTCAATACAGCTCGCTATATACGGACTGAGGCAGAAAGTCATGTAAACCTTTTATTTACAGTTTGGTCTGTAAACTTCTACTGTAATAATAAAAATCACACCCCTGTGAAGTGAGCGTTGCAACTGTTCTGTACTTATTCACTACAGCTCGCTATATACGGACTGAGACAGAAAGTCATGTAAACCTTTTATTTACAGTTTGGTCTGTAAACTTCTACTGTAATAATAAAAATCACACCCCTGTGAAGTGAGCGGTGCAACTGTTCTCTACAGTTGCGCGGTGCAACTGTAGAGAACAGTTGCACCGCTCACTTCACAGGGGTGTGAGGAGGAAAGCCTGGTGAGGCGAGGTTAGGTGAAATTTGATTCTTTTCACACACCGACTGGATCATTCCATGGGCGCGTCCATTTTACACTGGCTTAGTGGCTTCTACACGTAAAGCGGCCCGCCCTCCTGTTTTCAGGAGGGGAGGGTTTTTTTTTTTTTTTTTTTTTTCTGATCACGTGAGCGGGACTAAGCAGCAATGACAGGGGGGTGGTTCTTCATTGTCCGGGTGGGTAAAAAGATGAATGAAAGTATGCTATAAAAAAGTGATTAAAACGTATGGATACGTGGTTCGCACCCGACGTTTGATTAATTGATAACGTATTGATACGCGATTAGCGTCGGCTGTGTTAAGCCCATATATGGAGATCCCTGATGTCATCAATATTAGTATATGGATATAATGTCAGAACCTGTTCTGACATTCCATCTGTTGATGTGACCTCATCAAACTCTGTACACTGAAGACACGCTCCATATATGGCCAGTACAGAATTCATTCCGCGGGCTCAGAGCGCTGTGCTAAAACTCAGAACATTATTACTAATATTAATATTATAATGATGTTTAACAGGTTGTGTCTGTGTGACCTGGGTTAGGGTTATGGTTATTATTAATATTAATATTATAATGATGTTTAACAGGTTGTGTCTGTGTGACCTGGGTTAGGGTTACGGTTATTATTAATATTAATATTATAATGATGTTTAACAGGTTGTGTCTGTGTGACCTGGGTTAGGGTTACGGTTATTATTAATATTAATATTATAATGATGTTTAACAGGTTGTGTCTGTGTGACCTGGGTTAGGGTTACGGTTATTATTAATATTAATATTATAATGATGTTTAACAGGTTGTGTCTGTGTGACCTGGGTTAGGGTTACGGTTATTATTAATATTAATATTATAATGATGTTTAACAGGTTGTGTCTGTGTGACCTGGCCGGCTCAGAACGCTGTGCTAAAACTCAGAACAGAGGAGATCGACTGAAGGAGGCGGGAAACATCAACACCTCCCTGTTGACCCTGGGGAAGGTTATCAGTGCCCTGAGACACACCCAGCACGCCAAGTATGTCTGTCTGTCTGTCTGTCTGTCTGTCTGTCTGTCTGTCTGTCTGTCTGTCTGCCTTCCAGCCCATAGAGCCCCATTGTGAACCCAGACATTTTGAGTACCCTAAAGTTTTACAAACCTATACAAGGTTGTATACCATTAACTAGCATGCCTGATTTAAAATCTCTACTAGTAAGACGGCTAACAGTTGGGCTGACCGTGTTTTTCATGTGATTTGATTGGCCATTATCTCCCCCACTCGTTTAATGTTCTTCACACCTCCCTGCACCCGTTGACGGCTTGCCATTGTCTTCTAAATGTTACATTCCAACTAATTCAAGGCAGCAGTTTCAACTGACAGGACAACTCAAGTTATTTTTTCTTTTTCATTTCAGTTTACCAAACTATAATTATAGTGATGATGTGAGCGCTATATATTCAATATAGCGCTCACATCGTCACTATAATTAATTACCCTTGCGCAGCAAACACTGTCCGACTTTGTATTGAGAGAATACAATAGGCTAACACACGTTATTGTAACAGCCAGAGCCAGGCACACACAGAGAAATACGACATTAGCGTTATATATTGTCATTTTTATATAGAGGGGGAACATTATAGGGAGGGAGGTCTATCGCGTTGGAATGATTCATGTCATTGATGTCATTTTTACACTGTTCGTTTAGCGTGCCCTCCGAAAAATAAAGTCACAAACAATGTCTGTTTATTTCTCTTTTTTTGTGAAGGCAAAGCCTTGCCTAGCCTTACAGGCCCGCTGCCTATGATCGATGTAATTTATATATATTTGATTGATTGTGCCAGCAGAGAGGTCCGTAGCAGAATTTTTATAGCAGCACGGTTTATATATACACCATAGGATAGAACAAGTCATGTGACGCATCGCCGCCACAAATAGTGCTACAGCGTTATCTAAAATGCACTTCCGCATACCTCACCGGCAGTTACTTGGATCCATGAACATATTCTCTCCCTCTCAGAGAGAAAAAAAAAGAGACGTGATGCATGAAAATGAGTTCCACAGTTCCACTGGTAGCGTGCAGAAAAGTTTACAGACAAAGAAGGACGGACAGAACTGTTATCTTTTCACTGACAAAACATTTAGAGGTTCGGGGCGTCTATCGGGTTGGACTGATTTCAAACACTGTCATTTTTATTTTGAATCGCGCATCGGCAAGCATTCTCGCTCCAAGGAAAGGAAATGTCGGTCGGGTCAAACAGACCATGCTATAAACTTTATTATTAAACAACATTTAGTCTATGCTGTGAGTACATTCGTAATGTAAGTTTGCCTATACATGTGGAAGTAGTTGGAATGCAAATGACACATTAGCTTGAACAATGCCCGTCTCCAGCCGGGAGGGAGGTGTGAACTTCACTGCTTGCGGGGGAGAAAGGGTGAGGAGTCTAAGAGCGGTCCCACGGACCGAAAAAGAGCAGACTTAGTAGTAGAATTATGTCTAAAATCATATTTCCAAAACGTTTCAGATGAAAAAAAAACAGAGGGTTTGAATCGAACATTTAGAAAAAGTCATGCAAGGGGAACTTTCTCAGGACTTCATGGGCAAAGAAAATCCACTTCAAAATTTCAAAATCGGTCAGCCAGACCGCTCCGACGCGCTAGTGTTAACACTTTGATTGCTACGAGATCTCGACAGGCCTATTTGGATGTTGCTACCGTTTAACATTGCACAAAGGCCTTGTTCGGGGGCCCACAGCAAAATGTTCTCTTATAGCGAGAATCACACGCATACATCAAAAGAAAGCTGAACTTGTCCACTTCAATTTAAAAAATACATTTTGATTTTACCATGTTCCATTCTGGAGATATTGACCTTTTTGCAACACCTGCATTTGCCTGGAAGTGGTTATCTTGAACAGCGAGCAGAGTTATGGATGGTTTAAAGTCAGAGACATTGACAGGCAGATATAAAATTGAACCCAATAAATATCCTATACATCCTATACACCGAATGAAAGCCCTGAATGTGTACTTTTACGAGGAAAAGAGTAAACATTGATCCCATGTACAGTTAGACAGTAATTGGTTATTGAATGCAGCTTGTGCCCACCAGATAACTTCAGAGAAGACATGGACGTGAACTCCTCAATATTCACAAAATAAGGCCTATAGCGACATATAAATACTATATACCGTATGAAACAGAAGACTCTCTGCTTTCATAAGAAAAAAACTTCTACTGTAGTAATAATAAAAATCACACCCATGTGAAGTGAGTGGTGCAACTCTGTCGCATATTCTGTTCTCTGCTTATTCAATAGAGCTCGCTGTTCTGTAAATAAAAGGTTTACATGACTTTCTGCCTCAGTCCGTATATAGCGAGCTGTAGTGAATAAGTACAGAACAGTTGCAACGCTCACTTCACAGGGGTGTGATTTTTATTATTACAGTAGAAGTTTACAGACCAAACTGTAAATAAAAGGTTTACATGACTTTCTGCCTCAGTCCGTATATAGCGAGCTCTATTGAATAAGCAGAGAACAGAATATGGGACAGAGTTGCACCACTCACTTCACATGGGTGTGATTTTTATTATTACTACAGTAGAAGTTTTTTTCTTATGAAAGCAGAGAGTCTTCTGTTTCATACGGTATATAGTATTTATATGTCGCTATAGGCCTTATTTTGTGAATATTGAGTTCGGGTCCATGTCTTCTCTGCAGTTATATCTGGTGGGCGCAATGTGCATCCACCCAGTAACCAATTTATGACAGACTGTACATGGGATCAATGTGTGACAAAAGCACATTATTAATGTTGTTCTGCTTTATTTTCTGTACATGTTATTTATTGTCGAGAGCTATGTAACATGTGGGTTGTGAGAGTCTTATTCTTTCTTATTCATATATGAAAGGTAACGGGGCTGGTACAAGGGTGATTGACAGGTGTCAGTGATTGATGCCACCACCCAAGTTTACTTAGGTAGGAAGTGACACACGGGAGAGATCTCCCAAACAAACAGGGTGTAGGCGAGACGGAGGAGAAGAGGAGCTCCAGGCGCCAGATAGCGTTTGAACCGTTAGTAAAGCTTAAACGCATTTATCTGCAGCCGTAATAATTTGGAGAACAGTCGTGCCCGTCGGGTAAAGCATCGCGCTTGTTGCTGCCGTCGGGGGTCGACGTTGGAATCTATATCTGCCGGCGGTTGGAGGCTAACAGAGCTGCTGTGACCGGTGAGATCATTCCAAAGTGTTCTTGAAGGATTATAACTACTAAGGGGTACCCCACGCGTGTCGTTCATTGCGTTGGATTGAACTATTATACAGACTCTCGCGTGCGCGCGCCTCGTTGGAAGAGGAGGGCGGATGCGGTCTTTATTAATTGTGTATTTCCAAGCGCAGTTGCGTTCCGCTGACTTTGGGACTGGTTTGGGGTGGGAGGGGGGTTTGAATGTAATCATTGATTGTTGGTTTGAGTTTGTTTTCTTGTTTGTTTATTTTATTTAGTAGGGAAAGACACAGGGAGAGACGTCATTGTGATGTGTACTGTTTGCCTGTGACTTCGTCAATTACAACTTTTGAGTATCCCTATAAAGTGTTAAGAGTTAACCCTACGGTCCTGCTTATTTATTCCTTAGTTAATAATTTGCCTTGCTGTGAAGAGGGCGATTGTTACAGGTGGTGGCCCATACGGGGACTGCGGGTTAAAACAATATGGGGATAGCTTGATTTGGTAATTGTTGTAAAAAGGGTAAAATAGTACACTGTAAAAAAAAAAAGCCAAGATCAAACAAGAAATATACACGGCAAAAAACAACAAAAAAAAACATGGAGAGAAGTGAGGGCACTATTACTGTGGAGCTGGCCTTAATTAGGAAGGAGCTGCAAATCCTCAAAAACCAGGTGCAGTGTGTGCAGGGTGAGTTCGAGATGTCCATGGAGAGTACTTTTAATAGGGAAGAAGTCCTAAGAGGGTACGTGGATCGCGGAATGGCAGAAATGGAGATTCTCGTCAAGAACTCAGTAGAGCAGGTACAGAAAAACTGTTTTATGAGGATTGACGAGAAATGGAACAGTGAAGCGTTGAAAATGAAAAGAGCCAGTGCATCACACCTAGGGTCCAACACTCTGCCTAACCCTCACGGTTGTCCCACCAGCGCTCCCTACCATCTGGACTCCCATGGCCGTCCCTCCAGCACCAAGAAGGCTAATAGACAAGGCGGTAACAAAGGACTCAAAAAGGAGACGAGGAAGGGGGCTCAGTTGGCACACGCGGACGTCAAACTGGTGCAGCAGGTCAAGGGTGAGTTTCCGCCATCGAGAGGTGGTGGTGGTGCCACTCCAGGGTCCCGGGGTCGAGGTGTCCCACCTGAGGTGGAATGCCTGATCCAGAGGTGGCCGTCAGGGTTAACCCTGGAAGGCCTAAAGAAGGTTCAACGTGCGGATCCTAAACTCATCCGTCTACGGGAAGATCTGGACCCGTCCGACCAGCGAACGGGCCGCATGGGCTATGAGGAGATCCAGGGAATCCTGTATCGTAGGCGGTCGACCAACGGCTCTAGACGGAAGTACCAGGTGGTGGTACCGGAAGACCTGACCCATCCTTTCCTGGAACAGTTCCATGACTGTCGGACTAGTGGTCATCCTGGTCGGCTGAGGACTCTTCTCCGGATCCTTGAAGTGTCCTGGTGGCCAACGATCCGCAGAGACGTGTGGGAGTACATCGCCAGATGTCACGTGTGTCAGCGGGGCAGGCCAGAGAACAGCGAGCCAACCGGTAGGTTGCAGCCCACTCAAGGAGACCAGGCACCACCTGTCCTTGTGATCGACCCGACGGGGCCGGTCTCGAGATGCGGGAGAAGAAACACGATGCTGCAGGTCACCATTGACTACAGCACCAGGTGGGCCATGGTCAGAGAAGTTCAACGAGGGGTGGGGGGATCTCAGGCCAGAAAAGCCAAGTATGAAACCTGGCGGAACAATGCGCAGTTCCAGCCAGACACTTTGGACTGGGCGAGAACTTCTCCACTCCCAAAAGCATCTGCATACTCGTCAAAGCTAGTGCCCCCGAAGTGGTCAGGTTCAGTTATAAGACGAGTCAAATAGGCCCTTGAATTTACCTAATGGAACGGAAAGATTGTTAAAGCGGAACTGTTTAATGTGGTCAACCTCAAACCCTCCTTTGGGAGGACTTGGAGAATTAGCTTCCAGCTGGGGGGGGGGGGGGGACTGTGACAAAAGCACATTATTAATGTTGTTCTGCTTTATTTTCTGTACATGTTATTTATTGTCGAGAGCTATGTAACATGTGGGTTGTGAGAGTCTTATTCTTTCTTATTCATATATGAAAGGTAACGGGGCTGGTACAAGGGTGATTGACAGGTGTCAGTGATTGATGCCACCACCCAAGTTTACTTAGGTAGGAAGTGACACACGGGAGAGATCTCCCAAACAAACAGGGTGTAGGCCTGCACGGAGGAGAAGAGGAGCTCCAGGCGCCAGATAGCGTTTGAACCGTTAGTAAAGCTTAAACGCATTTATCTGCAGCCGTAACATTTGGAGAACAGTCGTGCCCGTCGGGTAAAGCATCGCGCTTGTTGCTGCCGTCGGGGGTCGACGTTGGAATCTATATCTGCCGGCGGTTGGAGGCTAACAGAGCTGCTGTGACCGGTGAGATCATTCCAAAGTGTTCTTGAAGGATTATAAATACTAAGGGGTACCCCACGCGTGTCGTTCATTGCGTTGGATTGAACTATTATACAGACTCTCGCGTGCACGCGCCTCGTTGGAAGAGGAGGACGGATGCGGTCTTTATTAATTGTTTAGTTCGAAGCGCAGTTGCGTTCCGCTGACTTTGGGACTGGTTTGGAGTGGGAGGGGGGTTTGAATGTAATCATTGATTGTTGGTTTGAGTTTGTTTTCTTGTTTGTTTATTATTTAGTAGGGACAGAGACAGGGAAAGACGTCATGGTGATGTGCACTGTTTACCTGTAATAATACAACTTTTGAGTATCCCTATAAAGTGTTAAGAGTTAACCCTACGGTCCCGCTTATTTATTCCTTAGTTAACAATTTGCCTTGCTGTGAAGAGGGCGATTGTTACAAATGTTTACTCTTTTCCTCGTAAAAGTACACATTCAGGGCTTTCATTCGGTGTATAGGATGTATAGCATATTTATTGTGTTTATTGTTATATCTGCCTGTCAATGTCTGACTATAAACCTTCATAACTCTGCATCCTTTAGATGATGATGATGATTCACTGCTTTCATTGTTTTGATCGCAGTAACATTGGGGGGGGGGGGGGGGGGTCATGGGCACATTGGGCAGCAAAAGTCTTGATCGTACGGCTATAAAAAGTCCCATTCCACCGTTCGGTTCAGAACTATAGTATAACGGTGAGACGCGTTGTCATCATGAGCTGATTTTGTTTTTCAAGCTAGTATAGGGAACATGCCTGGGCATGCACGGTTTAGGACGCGGAAAAGTTCGTTATACATTACACCCGGGTCGATTACGTCCCCGACGCGTTCATTGCGGTCTTATCACTACAATTATAATGAATAAAAAAGCGTTACAATCACACGTCTGAGCGATCTCCGATTATGACGGCTCTGCATGGCGATACGTGATCCACCAACGGTAGACTGTCTGTTGTCATGGCGGCCCCTCTCGATACTGTAGTTCGTTTGTTAGTTCGTAGTATTGTAGGCTCGGGGATCGTTTGGTCGCTACAGTATGAAGAAGTAAACATGCATCTGTCCATGTGTGTTGCCGATCTGGTGCAGAATCTGCAGATCATGTGTTAGGCAGCGTAACAGCGTTCCGTATGTTTTTTTCCGAGACATGAGCCCCCATCTCGCAAGGCCCTCCTCCTGCAGGAGAAACAGGAGGGGAGGGGGGAATCGAGTAAGCCTGGTGTGGCGAGGTTAGGTGAAATTTGATTCTTTTCACACACGGGCTACATCGGCATGGGCGCATCCATTCTACACTGGTTTATACACGTAAAGCGGCCCGCCCTCCTGTTTTCAGGAGGGGAGGGGTTTTTTTTTTTTTTTGGTTTTTCTTTCTGATCACGTGAGCGGGACTAAGCAGCAATGATAGGGCGATGGTTCTTCATTGTCCGGGTGGGTAAAAAGATGAATGAAAGTATGCTATAAAAAAGTGATTGAAACGTATTGATACGTGATCCGCACCCGACGTTTGATTAATTGATAACGTATTGATACGCGATTCGCGTCGGCTGTGTTAACAGGTTCCGTCCATCCGACGTGTCCACACGTCGTAGGGAATCCAATCGACGGATGCTATGGACGTGTGTACACGTCCATAGCATCCTCAATGATATCAGGCGAGAGAATAATATTCTGAATTTTTTCCTTTTTCTTTTTTTTGAGTGGGACTCTTAAAGGCCACCGTACGCTTCGCTCTTCGTCCATATTAGCGTTCCGTTCACTTAGCTGTTAGCGCGGCAGAAAGAATGCCTCGTCTCTGCTAATCCAGGGCGCTCTCCGTGGTTTTCATCTGATGGATATACTAAGCTCTACATGGTTTTCATCTGATGGATATACTAAGCTCTACATGGTTTTCATCTGATGGATATACTAAGGTTTTCATCTGATGGATATACTAAGGTTTTCATCTGATGGATATACTAAGCTCTCCGTGGTTTTCATCTGATGGATATACTAAGGTTTTCATCTGATGGATATACTAAGCTCTCCGTAGTTTTCATCTAATGGATATACTAAGGTTTTCATCTGATGGATATACTAAGCTCTCCGTGGTTTTCATCTGATGGATATACTAAGCTCTCCGTGGTTTTCATCTGATGGATATACTAAGCTCTACGTGGTTTTCATCTGATGGATATACTAAGGTTTTCATCTGATGGATATACTAAGGTTTTCATCTGATGGATATACTAAGGTTTTCTTCTGATGGATATACTAAGGTTTTCATCTGATGGATATACTAAGGTTTTCTTCTGATGGATATACTAAGGTTTTCATCTGATGGATATACTAAGGTTTTCATCTGATGGATATACTAAGGTTTTCATCTGATGGATATACTAAGGTTTTCATCTGATGGATAAACTAAGCTATACTAAGCTCTTCATTTCTGACTTCTCATCCGCCTCTCGTTCAAAATATGAACGCTTTATCTATTATATCTAATATTTATGTTGACGATATGGCCCTGTATCGTCAATGGTCACATCAATATTAGATTAAGGAATTAATCGTCTTCTGTAGTATTTCTGTACATCAGCTAAATGTAGATTTGTATGTTAGACATTGAGGGAAATTAAGATTCTCAGATCTTTTACAAAAAAACGCTGCTTATCAACTAACGGTCGATAACCTTATCAAAACGTATCAATTAACTATTAATGCAATAATCGATAATTCACATCCCTATTCTGAATCCATTCAGAATAGTTTAGCACAAAAAAAACAACACTAATTGGGCTAAAAACAGCCAAATGATGACGGCTATGGTCCAACAACACTTTTTAACACCGTGTGTGTGTGTGTGTGTGTGTGTGTGTGTGTGTGTGTGTGTGTGTGTGTGTGTGTGTGTGTGTGTGTGTGTGTGTGTGTGTGTGTGTGTGTGTGTGTGTGTGTGTGTGTGTGTGTGTGTGTCTCTCAGGCTCCACGTTCCGTTCAGAGAGTCTAAACTCACACTGTACCTTCAGAGCTACCTGAGTGGGCGTGGCCACGCCTCCATGATCGTTAACATCAACCAATCGGCATCCGTGTTCGACGAGACGCTCAACGTGCTCCGCTTCTCTGCTCTGGCCCAGAAGGTACACACACGCACACACACACAAACATAAACGCATGCACACACACACACACACACACACACACACACGCACATGAACGAACGCACGCATGCACACAGTATAGTTGGCAGTCAGTCAGTCAGTGGGGTAGGGTGTGTTCTGATTGGGTGAGACAGGTCGGTCAGTCAGTGTGGGAGGAGCTTCCGCGTGCGTCACAGAGAGAATGTTCTGGTCTGACAAGTCCTGGAATTGGCCAGTAGTTAGTAGTACTAGTACATTAGTACTAGTACAGTAGTACTAGTTAACCAGTAGTTAGTAGTACTCTCCATTGGCATCCGTCAGTCTCGAGAGACTGGAGTCGCGCTCTGGATAGGGGTTCTTCTGGATAGGGGTTCTTCTGGATAGGGGTTCTTCTCAGTCTGTGAATAGTTCCTTCCCAGTCTGTGAATAGTTCCTTCCCAGTCTGTGAATAGTTCCTCCCCAGTCTATGAATAGTTCCTTCCTCCCCAGTCTGTGAATAGTTCCTCCCCAGTCTATGAATAGTTCCTTCCTTCCCAGTCTATGAATAGTTCCTTCCTCCCCAGTCTGTGAATAGTTCCTTCCTTCCCAGTCTATGAATAGTTCCTTCCTTCCCAGTCTATGAATAGTTCCTTCCTCCCCAGTCTATGAATAGTTCCTTCCTTCCCAGTCTGTGAATAGTTCCTTCCTTCCCAGTCTGTGAATAGTTCCTTCCCAGTCTGTGAATAGTTCCTCCCCAGTCTATGAATAGTTCCTTCCTCCCCAGTCTGTGAATAGTTCCTCCCCAGTCTATGAATAGTTCCTTCCTTCCCAGTCTATGAATAGTTCCTTCCTCCCCAGTCTGTGAATAGTTTCTTCCTTCCCAGTCTATGAATAGTTCCTTCCTTCCCAGTCTATGAATAGTTCCTTCCTCCCCAGTCTGTGAATAGTTCCTTCCTTCCCAGTCTGTGAATAGTTCCTTCCTTCCCAGTCTATGAATAGTTCCTTCCTTCCCAGTCTATGAATAGTTCCTTCCTCCCCAGTCTGTGAATAGTTCCTTCCTCCCCAGTCTGTGAATAGTTCCTCCCCAGTCTATGAATAGTTCCTTCCTTCCCAGTCTGTGAATAGTTCCTTCCTTCCCAGTCTGTGAATAGTTCCTTCCTTCCCAGTCTGTGAATAGTTCCTTCCTCCCCAGTCTATGAATAGTTCCTTCCTTCCCAGTCTGTGAATAGTTCCTTCCTTCCCAGTCTATGAATAGTTCCTTCCTTCCCAGTCTGTGAATAGTTCCTTCCCAGTCTATGAATAGTTCCTTCCTTCCCAGTCTATGAATAGTTCCTTCCTTCCCAGTCTGTGAATAGTTCCTTCCTTCCCAGTCTATGAATAGTTCCTTCCTTCCCAGTCTGTGAATAGTTCCTTCCTCCCCAGTCTGTGAATAGTTCCTTCCCAGTCTGTGAATAGTTCCTTCCTTCCCAGTCTGTGAATAGTTCCTTCCCAGTCTGTGAATAGTTCCTTCCTCCCCAGTCTGTGAATAGTTCCTTCCTCCCCAGTCTGTGAATAGTTCCTTCCCAGTCTGTGAATAGTTCCTTCCTTCCCAGTCTGTGAATAGTTCCTTCCCAGTCTGTGAATAGTTCCTTCCCAGTCTGTGAATAGTTCCTTCCTTCCCAGTCTATGAATAGTTCCTTCCTTCCCAGTCTGTGAATAGTTCCTTCCCAGTCTGTGAATAGTTCCTTCCTTCCCAGTCTATGAATAGTTCCTTCCTTCCCAGTCTGTGAATAGTTCCTTCCCAGTCTATGAATAGTTCCTTCCTTCCCAGTCTGTGAATAGTTCCTTCCTTCCCAGTCTATGAATAGTTCCTTCCTTCCCAGTCTGTGAATAGTTCCTTCCCAGTCTGTGAATAGTTCCTTCCTTCCCAGTCTGTGAATAGTTCCTTCCTTCCCAGTCTATGAATAGTTCCTTCCTTCCCAGTCTATGAATAGTTCCTTCCTTCCCAGTCTGTGAATAGTTCCTTCCTTCCCATTCTATGAATAGTTCCTTCCTCCCCAGTCTGTGAATAGTTCCTTCCTTCCCAGTCTGTGAATAGTTCCTTCCTTCCCAGTCTATGAATAGTTCCTTCCTCCCCAGTCTGTGAATAGTTCCTTCCTTCCCAGTCTGTGAATAGTTCCTTCCTTCCCAGTCTATGAATAGTTCCTTCCTCCCCAGTCTGTGAATAGTTCCTTCCTCCCCAGTCTGTGAATAGTTCCTACCCAGTCTGTGAATAGTTCCCTTCCTTCCCAGTCTATGAATAGTTCCTTCCTTCCCAGTCTATGAATAGTTCCTTACTCGTGTGTGTCTTACTCGTGTGTGTGTGTGTGTCTCTCAGGCTCCGGAAGGAGGAGTGAAATCACCTCATGCGCTTTAGAGCAAGTGGATTGGAGGAGAAATCTGGTGACATCTCTATTAATATATACTCTAAGCCTTAGAGTATATATTAATAGAGACGTCACCAGAGTTAGACTTAGAGTCTAAGGTTTCAACCCTCAACCACTACACTCTCCAGTTGGATGGTCAGCAGTGATTGGCCAAGTCACTGCCCCGCTCCTCCAGGCTTCCAGCTGTTGTCCTTTCTCTATGCCAGAGCAAACAGGAGGCATGGAGCCTCGTTGTGTGTTCTTGGGGGGACTGCAGGCCCTGAGAGGTCTCTAGGACTGTGGTTTGTGTTCTTGGGGGACTGCAGGCCCTTAGAGGTCTCTAGGACTGTGGTTTGTGTTCTTGGGGGACTGCAGGCCCTTAGAGGTCTCTAGGACTGTGGTTTGTGTTCTTGGGGGACTGCAGGCCCTTAGAGGTCTCTAGGACTGTGGTTTGTGTGTTCTTGAGGGACTGCAGGCCCTGAGAAGTCTCTAGGACTGTGGTTTGTGTGTTCTTGGGGGACTGCAGGCCCTTAGAGGTCTCTAGGACTGTGGTTTGTGTTCTTGGGGGACTGCAGGCCCGTAGAGGTCTCTAGGACTGTGGTTTGTGTTCTTGGGGGACTGCAGGCCCTTAGAGGTCTCTAGGACTGTGGTGTCTGTTCTTGGGGGGACTGCAGGCCCTTAGAGGTCTCTAGGACTGTGGTTTGTGTTCTTGGGGGACTGCAGGCCCTTAGAGGTCTCTACGACTGTGGTTTGTGTTCTTGGGGGACTGCAGGCCCTTAGAGGTCTCTAGGACTGTGGTTTGTGTTCTTGGGGGACTGCAGGCCCTTAGAGGTCTCTAGGACTGTGGTTTGTGTTCTTGAGGGACTGCAAGCCCTTAGAGGTCTCTAGGACTGTGGTGTCTGTTCTTGGGGGACTGCAGGCCCTTAGAGGTCTCTAGGACTGTGGTTTGTGTTCTTGGGGGACTGCAGGCCCTTAGAGGTCTCTAGGACTGTGGTGTCTGTTCTTGGGGGGACTGCAGGCCCTGAGAAGTCTCTAGGACTGTGGTTTGCTTCCTGCCTAGTAGGGTCCTAAATGTTACATTACTGTAATCCGTTATTTGAGTACTTAATTAACCATAACTCCGCCCCCGTCCAGGTGGTGGTGCTGGCGAGCAGAGCTCTTCCCGTGGTGCTCCCCGACCCGGTGGACCACGCCCCCAGGAAGAGGAGGAGCTCCGGGATTGGCTGGGAGAGCAGCCTGGAGGACGTGCAGGTAAGAGGCGTGGCCTTCATTCAACCAATCGGGTGCCGGCCCGGGTCCGGGGTCTTCAGCTCTGAGACCAGGCTCTGGTCTGAGACAAGGCTCAGGCTCTGGTCTCAGACCAGAGCCTGGTCTGAGACCAGAGCCTGGTTCCACCCCCCCACGGGGAGTGTTCCACCCCCCCACGGGGAGTGTTCCACCCCCCCACGGGGAGTGTTCCACCCCCCCCACGGGGAGTGTTCCACCCCCCCACGGGGAGTGTTCCACCCCCCACGGGGAGTGTTCCACACCCCACGGGGAGTGTTCCACCCCCCCACGGGGAGTGTTCCACCCCCCCCACGGGGAGTGTTCCACCCCCCACGGGGAGTGTTCCACCCCCCCACGGGGAGTGTTCCACCCCCCACAGGGAGTGTTCCACCCCCCACGGGGAGTGTTCCACCCCCCACGGGGAGTGTTCCACCCCCCCCACAGGGAGTGTTCCACCCCCCACGGGGAGTGTTCCACCCCCCACAGGGAGTGTTCCACACCCCCACGGGGAGTGTTCCACCCCCCACGGGGAGTGTTCCACCCCCCCACGGGGAGTGTTCCACCCCCCACGGGGAGTGTTCCACCCCCCACGGGGAGTGTTCCACACCCCCACGGGGAGTGTTCCACCCCCCCACGGGTGTGGAACACTCCCCTTGGGGGTGTGGAACAGACGTACAGACAGACGTACAGACAGACGTACAGACAGACCTACATACACACATGTACAAATAAACGATGACCTCTGACCTCTCTCTACAGGAGGATGATGATGGTGAGAGTGAGGAAGAGCAGACCCTGGGAAGCACCTTCCATGATGAAGATGATGATGATGGTGATGATGACGTCACCGCCAACAAGCATCCACACAGGGTCAGTCTGTCGTTGTTTTGATCCAGTGTTCCTCACACATGTTCACCCATTCTGGACGGGAACCCGTTTTGGTGTTTTAACTAAGCATTATGTTATACTTTAGATATTGAAAAATAGATAAAGTCTCAGAAGACTTTATTTTTGATTTCGACGTCAGGCCTAACGTCAGGGTTAAATAAACGTCTTAATTTATAGATTATTATAAGTCTGTAACTGCATCGAAAAGATCAAATTTTAGATAAGATAAGGTCTTTATTTTGTCGCTGTATGAAATACAATGCAACTTTGTTTAGTGCATCCAAACAGCAGTAGAAAGGACAAGGAAAGAAACACTGTTTAGTGCATCCAAACAGCAGTAGAAAGGACAAGGAAACACTGTTTAGTGCATCCAAACAGCAGTAGAAAGGACAAGGAAAGAAACACTGTTTAGTGCATCCAAACAGCAGTAGAAAGGACAAGGAAACACTGTTTAGTGCATCCAAACAGCAGTAGAAAGGACAAGGAAACACTGTTTAGTGCATCCAAACAGCAGTAGAAAGGACAAGGAAACACTGTTTAGTGCATCCAAACAGCAGTAGAAAGGACAAGGAAACACTGTTTAGTGCATCCAAACAGCAGTAGAAAGGACAAGGAAACACTGTTTAGTGCATCCAAACAGCAGTAGAAAGGACAAAGAAACACTGTTTAGTGCATCCAAACAGCAGTAGAAAGGACAAGGAAACACTGTTTAGTGCATCCAAACAGCAGTAGAAAGGACAAGGAAACACTGTTTAGTGCATCCAAACAGCAGTAGAAAGGACAAGGAAACACTGTTTAGTGCATCCAAACAGCAGTAGAAAGGACAAGGAAACACTGTTTAGTGCATCCAAACAGCAGTAGAAAGGACAAGGAAACACTGTTTAGTGCATCCAAACAGCAGTAGAAAGGACAAGGAAAGAAACACTGTTTAGTGCATCCAAACAGCAGTAGAAAGGACAAGGAAACACTGTTTAGTGCATCCAAACAGCAGTAGAAAGGACAAGGACAGAAACACTGTTTAGTGCATCCAAACAGCAGTAGAAAGGACAAGGAAACACTGTTTAGTGCATCCAAACAGCAGTAGAAAGGACAAGGAAACACTGTTTAGTGCATCCAAACAGCAGTAGAAAGGACAAAGAAACACTGTTTAGTGCATCCAAACAGCAGTGGAAAGGACAAGGAAACACTGTTTAGTGCATCCAAACAGCAGTAGAAAGGACAAGGAAAGAAACACTGTTTAGTGCATCCAAACAGCAGTAGAAAGGACAAGGAAACACTGTTTAGTGCATCCAAACAGCAGTAGAAAGGACAAGGAAACACTGTTTAGTGCATCCAAACAGCAGTAGAAAGGACAAGGACAGAAACACTGTTTAGTGCATCCAAACAGCAGTAGAAAGGACAAGGAAACACTGTTTAGTGCATCCAAACAGCAGTAGAAAGGACAAGGAAACACTGTTTAGTGCATCCAAACAGCAGTAGAAAGGACAAGGAAAGAAACACTGTTTAGTGCATCCAAACAGCAGTAGAAAGGACAAGGAAACACTGTTTAGTGCATCCAAACAGCAGTAGAAAGGACAAGGACAGAAACACTGTTTAGTGCATCCAAACAGCAGTAGAAAGGACAAGGAAACACTGTTTAGTGCATCCAAACAGCAGTAGAAAGGACAAAGAAACACTGTTTAGTGCATCCAAACAGCAGTAGAAAGGACAAGGAAAGAAACACTGTTTAGTGCATCCAAACAGCAGTAGAAAGGACAAAGAAACACTGTTTAGTGCATCCAAACAGCAGTAGAAAGGACAAGGAAACACTGTTTAGTGCATCCAAACAGCAGTAGAAAGGACAAGGAAACACTGTTTAGTGCATCCAAACAGCAGTAGAAAGGACAAGGAAACACTGTTTAGTGCATCCAAACAGCAGTAGAAAGGACAAGGAAACACTGTTTAGTGCATCCAAACAGCAGTAGAAAGGACAAGAAAACACTGTTTAGTGCATCCAAACAGCAGTAGAAAGGACAAAGAAACACTGTTTAGTGCATCCAAACAGCAGTAGAAAGGACAAAGAAACACTGTTTAGTGCATCCAAACAGCAGTAGAAAGGACAAGGAAACACTGTTTAGTGCATCCAAACAGCAGTAGAAAGGACAAGGAAAGAAACACTGTTTAGTGCATCCAAACAGCAGTAGAAAGGACAAATAAACACTGTTTAGTGCATCCAAACAGCAGTAGAAAGGACAAAGGAAACACTGTTTAGTGCATCCAAACAGCAGTAGAAAGGACAAGGAAACACTGTTTAGTGCATCCAAACAGCAGTAGAAAGGACAAGGAAAGAAACACTGTTTAGTGCATCCAAACAGCAGTAGAAAGGACAAGGAAAGAAACACTGTTTAGTGCATCCAAACAGCAGTAGAAAGGACAAGGAAACACTGTTTAGTGCATCCAAACAGCAGTAGAAAGGACAAGGAAACACTGTTTAGTGCATCCAAACAGCAGTAGAAAGGACAAGGAAACACTGTTTAGTGCATCCAAACAGCAGTAGAAAGGACAAGGACAGAAACACTGTTTAGTTCATCCAAACAGCAGTAGAAAGGACAAGGAAACACTGTTTAGTGCATCCAAACAGCAGTAGAAAGGACAAGGAAACACTGTTTAGTGCATCCAAACAGCAGTAGAAAGGACAAAGGAAACACTGTTTAGTGCATCCAAACAGCAGTAGAAAGGACAAAGGAAACACTGTTTAGTGCATCCAAACAGCAGTAGAAAGGATGAGGAAACACTGTTTAGTGCATCCAAACAGCAGTAGAAAGGACAAGGAAACACTGTTTAGTGCATCCAAACAGCAGTAGAAAGGACAAGGAAACACTGTTTAGTGCATCCAAACAGCAGTAGAAAGGACAAAGGAAACACTGTTTAGTGCATCCAAACAGCAGTAGAAAGGACAAGGAAAGAAACACTGTTTAGTGCATCCAAACAGCAGTAGAAAGGACAAAGAAACACTGTTTAGTGCATCCAAACAGCAGTAGAAAGGACAAGGAAACACTGTTTAGTGCATCCAAACAGCAGTAGAAAGGACAAGGAAACACTGTTTAGTGCATCCAAACAGCAGTAGAAAGGACAAGGAAAGAAACACTGTTTAGTGCATCCAAACAGCAGTAGAAAGGACAAGGAAAGAAACACTGTTTAGTGCATCCAAACAGCAGTAGAAAGGACAAAGAAACACTGTTTAGTGCATCCAAACAGCAGTAGAAAGGACAAGGAAACACTGTTTAGTGCATCCAAACAGCAGTAGAAAGGACAAGGAAACACTGTTTAGTGCATCCAAACAGCAGTAGAAAGGACAAGGAAAGAAACACTGTTTAGTGCATCCAAACAGCAGTAGAAAGGACAAGGAAAGAAACACTGTTTAGTGCATCCAAACAGCAGTAGAAAGGACAAGGAAACACTGTTTAGTGCATCCAAACAGCAGTAGAAAGGACAAGGACAGAAACACTGTTTAGTGCATCCAAACAGCAGTAGAAAGGACAAGGAAACACTGTTTAGTGCATCCAAACAGCAGTAGAAAGGACAAAGAAACACTGTTTAGTGCATCCAAACAGCAGTAGAAAGGACAAGGAAAGAAACACTGTTTAGTGCATCCAAACAGCAGTAGAAAGGACAAAGAAACACTGTTTAGTGCATCCAAACAGCAGTAGAAAGGACAAGGAAACACTGTTTAGTGCATCCAAACAGCAGTAGAAAGGACAAGGAAACACTGTTTAGTGCATCCAAACAGCAGTAGAAAGGACAAGGAAACACTGTTTAGTGCATCCAAACAGCAGTAGAAAGGACAAGGAAACACTGTTTAGTGCATCCAAACAGCAGTAGAAAGGACAAGGACAGAAACACTGTTTAGTGCATCCAAACAGCAGTAGAAAGGACAAGGAAACACTGTTTAGTGCATCCAAACAGCAGTAGAAAGGACAAAGAAACACTGTTTAGTGCATCCAAACAGCAGTAGAAAGGACAAAGAAACACTGTTTAGTGCATCCAAACAGCAGTAGAAAGGACAAGGAAACACTGTTTAGTGCATCCAAACAGCAGTAGAAAGGACAAGGAAAGAAACACTGTTTAGTGCATCCAAACAGCAGTAGAAAGGACAAATAAACACTGTTTAGTGCATCCAAACAGCAGTAGAAAGGACAAAGGAAACACTGTTTAGTGCATCCAAACAGCAGTAGAAAGGACAAGGAAACACTGTTTAGTGCATCCAAACAGCAGTAGAAAGGACAAGGAAAGAAACACTGTTTAGTGCATCCAAACAGCAGTAGAAAGGACAAGGAAAGAAACACTGTTTAGTGCATCCAAACAGCAGTAGAAAGGACAAGGAAACACTGTTTAGTGCATCCAAACAGCAGTAGAAAGGACAAAGAAACACTGTTTAGTGCATCCAAACAGCAGTAGAAAGGACAAGGAAACACTGTTTAGTGCATCCAAACAGCAGTAGAAAGGACAAGGAAACACTGTTTAGTGCATCCAAACAGCAGTAGAAAGGACAAGGAAACACTGTTTAGTGCATCCAAACAGCAGTAGAAAGGACAAGGACAGAAACACTGTTTAGTTCATCCAAACAGCAGTAGAAAGGACAAGGAAACACTGTTTAGTGCATCCAAACAGCAGTAGAAAGGACAAGGAAACACTGTTTAGTGCATCCAAACAGCAGTAGAAAGGACAAAGGAAACACTGTTTAGTGCATCCAAACAGCAGTAGAAAGGACAAAGGAAACACTGTTTAGTGCATCCAAACAGCAGTAGAAAGGACGAGGAAACACTGTTTAGTGCATCCAAACAGCAGTAGAAAGGACAAGGAAACACTGTTTAGTGCATCCAAACAGCAGTAGAAAGGACAAGGAAACACTGTTTAGTGCATCCAAACAGCAGTAGAAAGGACAAAGGAAACACTGTTTAGTGCATCCAAACAGCAGTAGAAAGGACAAGGAAAGAAACACTGTTTAGTGCATCCAAACAGCAGTAGAAAGGACAAAGAAACACTGTTTAGTGCATCCAAACAGCAGTAGAAAGGACAAGGAAACACTGTTTAGTGCATCCAAACAGCAGTAGAAAGGACAAGGAAACACTGTTTAGTGCATCCAAACAGCAGTAGAAAGGACAAGGAAAGAAACACTGTTTAGTGCATCCAAACAGCAGTAGAAAGGACAAGGAAAGAAACACTGTTTAGTGCATCCAAACAGCAGTAGAAAGGACAAAGAAACACTGTTTAGTGCATCCAAACAGCAGTAGAAAGGACAAGGAAACACTGTTTAGTGCATCCAAACAGCAGTAGAAAGGACAAGGAAACACTGTTTAGTGCATCCAAACAGCAGTAGAAAGGACAAGGAAAGAAACACTGTTTAGTGCATCCAAACAGCAGTAGAAAGGACAAGGAAAGAAACACTGTTTAGTGCATCCAAACAGCAGTAGAAAGGACAAGGAAACACCGTTTAGTGCATCCAAACAGCAGTAGAAAGGACAAGGAAACACTGTTTAGTGCATCCAAACAGCAGTAGAATTGACAAGGAAACACTGTTTAGTGCATCCAAACAGCAGTAGAAAGGACAAGGACAGAAACACTGTTTAGTGCATCCAAACAGCAGTAGAAAGGACAAGGAAACACTGTTTAGTGCATCCAAACAGCAGTAGAAAGGACAAAGGAAACACTGTTTAGTGCATCCAAACAGCAGTAGAAAGGACAAGGACAGAAACACTGTTTAGTGCATCCAAACAGCAGTAGAAAGGACAAGGACAGAAACACTGTTTAGTGCATCCAAACAGCAGTAGAAAGGACAAGGAAACACTGTTTAGTGCATCCAAACAGCAGTAGAAAGGACAAAGGAAACACTGTTTAGTGCATCCAAACAGCAGTAGAAAGGACAAGGAAACACTGTTTAGTGCATCCAAACAGCAGTAGAAAGGACAAAGGAAACACTGTTTAGTGCATCCAAACAGCAGTAGAAAGGACAAGGAAACACTGTTTAGTGCATCCAAACAGCAGTAGAAAGGACAAGGAAAGAAACACTGTTTAGTGCATCCAAACAGCAGTAGAAAGGACAAGGAAAGAAACACTGTTTAGTGCATCCAAACAGCAGTAGAAAGGACAAGGAAACACTGTTTAGTGCATCCAAACAGCAGTAGAAAGGACAAGGACAGAAACACTGTTTAGTGCATCCAAACAGCAGTAGAAAGGACAAGGAAACACTGTTTAGTGCATCCAAACAGCAGTAGAAAGGACAAAGAAACACTGTTTAGTGCATCCAAACAGCAGTAGAAAGGACAAGGAAAGAAACACTGTTTAGTGCATCCAAACAGCAGTAGAAAGGACAAAGAAACACTGTTTAGTGCATCCAAACAGCAGTAGAAAGGACAAGGAAACACTGTTTAGTGCATCCAAACAGCAGTAGAAAGGACAAGGAAACACTGTTTAGTGCATCCAAACAGCAGTAGAAAGGACAAGGAAACACTGTTTAGTGCATCCAAACAGCAGTAGAAAGGACAAGGAAACACTGTTTAGTGCATCCAAACAGCAGTAGAAAGGACAAGGACAGAAACACTGTTTAGTGCATCCAAACAGCAGTAGAAAGGACAAGGAAACACTGTTTAGTGCATCCAAACAGCAGTAGAAAGGACAAAGAAACACTGTTTAGTGCATCCAAACAGCAGTAGAAAGGACAAAGAAACACTGTTTAGTGCATCCAAACAGCAGTAGAAAGGACAAGGAAACACTGTTTAGTGCATCCAAACAGCAGTAGAAAGGACAAGGAAAGAAACACTGTTTAGTGCATCCAAACAGCAGTAGAAAGGACAAATAAACACTGTTTAGTGCATCCAAACAGCAGTAGAAAGGACAAAGGAAACACTGTTTAGTGCATCCAAACAGCAGTAGAAAGGACAAGGAAACACTGTTTAGTGCATCCAAACAGCAGTAGAAAGGACAAGGAAAGAAACACTGTTTAGTGCATCCAAACAGCAGTAGAAAGGACAAGGAAAGAAACACTGTTTAGTGCATCCAAACAGCAGTAGAAAGGACAAGGAAACACTGTTTAGTGCATCCAAACAGCAGTAGAAAGGACAAAGAAACACTGTTTAGTGCATCCAAACAGCAGTAGAAAGGACAAGGAAACACTGTTTAGTGCATCCAAACAGCAGTAGAAAGGACAAGGAAACACTGTTTAGTGCATCCAAACAGCAGTAGAAAGGACAAGGAAACACTGTTTAGTGCATCCAAACAGCAGTAGAAAGGACAAGGACAGAAACACTGTTTAGTTCATCCAAACAGCAGTAGAAAGGACAAGGAAACACTGTTTAGTGCATCCAAACAGCAGTAGAAAGGACAAGGAAACACTGTTTAGTGCATCCAAACAGCAGTAGAAAGGACAAAGGAAACACTGTTTAGTGCATCCAAACAGCAGTAGAAAGGACAAAGGAAACACTGTTTAGTGCATCCAAACAGCAGTAGAAAGGACGAGGAAACACTGTTTAGTGCATCCAAACAGCAGTAGAAAGGACAAGGAAACACTGTTTAGTGCATCCAAACAGCAGTAGAAAGGACAAGGAAACACTGTTTAGTGCATCCAAACAGCAGTAGAAAGGACAAAGGAAACACTGTTTAGTGCATCCAAACAGCAGTAGAAAGGACAAGGAAAGAAACACTGTTTAGTGCATCCAAACAGCAGTAGAAAGGACAAAGAAACACTGTTTAGTGCATCCAAACAGCAGTAGAAAGGACAAGGAAACACTGTTTAGTGCATCCAAACAGCAGTAGAAAGGACAAGGAAACACTGTTTAGTGCATCCAAACAGCAGTAGAAAGGACAAGGAAAGAAACACTGTTTAGTGCATCCAAACAGCAGTAGAAAGGACAAGGAAAGAAACACTGTTTAGTGCATCCAAACAGCAGTAGAAAGGACAAAGAAACACTGTTTAGTGCATCCAAACAGCAGTAGAAAGGACAAGGAAACACTGTTTAGTGCATCCAAACAGCAGTAGAAAGGACAAGGAAACACTGTTTAGTGCATCCAAACAGCAGTAGAAAGGACAAGGAAAGAAACACTGTTTAGTGCATCCAAACAGCAGTAGAAAGGACAAGGAAAGAAACACTGTTTAGTGCATCCAAACAGCAGTAGAAAGGACAAGGAAACACCGTTTAGTGCATCCAAACAGCAGTAGAAAGGACAAGGAAACACTGTTTAGTGCATCCAAACAGCAGTAGAATTGACAAGGAAACACTGTTTAGTGCATCCAAACAGCAGTAGAAAGGACAAGGACAGAAACACTGTTTAGTGCATCCAAACAGCAGTAGAAAGGACAAGGAAACACTGTTTAGTGCATCCAAACAGCAGTAGAAAGGACAAAGGAAACACTGTTTAGTGCATCCAAACAGCAGTAGAAAGGACAAGGACAGAAACACTGTTTAGTGCATCCAAACAGCAGTAGAAAGGACAAGGACAGAAACACTGTTTAGTGCATCCAAACAGCAGTAGAAAGGACAAGGAAACACTGTTTAGTGCATCCAAACAGCAGTAGAAAGGACAAAGGAAACACTGTTTAGTGCATCCAAACAGCAGTAGAAAGGACAAGGAAACACTGTTTAGTGCATCCAAACAGCAGTAGAAAGGACAAGGACAGAAACACTGTTTAGTGCATCCAAACAGCAGTAGAAAGGACAAGGAAACACTGTTTAGTGCATCCAAACAGCAGTAGAAAGGACAAATAAACACTGTTTAGTGCATCCAAACAGCAGTAGAAAGGACAAGGACAGAAACACTGTTTAGTGCATCCAAACAGCAGTAGAAAGGACAAAGAAACACTGTTTAGTGCATCCAAACAGCAGTAGAAAGGACAAGGAAACACTGTTTAGTGCATCCAAACAGCAGTAGAAAGGACAAAGGAAACACTGTTTAGTGCATCCAAACAGCAGTAGAAAGGACAAGGAAACACTGTTTAGTGCATCCAAACAGCAGTAGAAAGGACAAAGGAAACACTGTTTAGTGCATCCAAACAGCAGTAGAAAGGACAAGGACAGAAACACTGATGAACTGTTAGTCCGTCAAAGTCCAGTCATTTTAGGTCGCCTTCACACCAGAAAGCTTTACTGCGATTAATCCAGTCCAGTCCATGTGTATATTACAGGAAACTCCCGTTAAACTTTCCAACAAACTCCGGTAAACTCCAGAATTGTACCATCACACCTGTATATTTAACCCATTTTGACCTGACATCAGATTCTAAAAATGTCTTCTACATCCTGACAAATTTCTGAAAAAGCTATGTTTCTATGTCAGTCGTTCTTCGATTTTTCAAAAATAGCAGACCTACAAGCTCGTAGCGCGCCACTCGGTGGCGCACTATGAGCTTGTAGATCTGCTATTTTTCATTAGCTAAAGCATAACATAATGCTAACACCAAAATGGGTTAACTGTATTGGAATCCTAATGCGCATCAAAGAACAGCATTCTAAAACGGGGGTTTCGCTTCTCTTCCAATCGCACTCTATTTGGATGTTGGGTGTGAACATTGTGTGCATTGGGTCCTCCACAGAGCCAGGGGGCGCTGCTGGCTCGTCTCCAGGAGGAAGTGCATAAGGAGAGAGGAGACAAGCTGCAGTTTGAGGCTCACATCAGACAGGAAGTGGCCAAAGAGTTCACCGAGTTGATCGACCAGATGCAGCGAGACTTTAAGTACGTTTAATAAATAATATATATATAATATATACTATAATACTATTATACACTTTATAATATACTATAATACTAATATTATATACTTTATAATGTATAATATACTATAATACTAATATTATACACTTTATAATTTATATAATATACTATAATACTAATATTATACACTTTATAATATATAATGTGTGTGTGTGTGTGTGTGTGTGTGTGTGTGTGTGTGTGTGTGTGTGTGTGTGTGTGTGTGTGTGTGTGTGTGTGTGTGTGTGTGTGTGTGTGTGTGTGTGTGTGTGTGTGTGTGTGTGTGTGTGTGTGTGTGCGCATCCAGTGAGCGTCTGCTCCAGGAGAGAGACATGTTGGAGGACAGAGCAGAAGGAAGAATGCAGATCTTCAAGAACCTCGTCCACAACCTGAACAGATCTGTAAGACCATCTAACCCAACTCCGCGTCATCGTACCAAAACCTAACGTTCTCATGGAAGACAGTTGACTGGCCCTTAAATAGGCTACCCGCTGCTATAGGCCTATTGTTATATATCATTGACCTAAATGGTGTTATATCATTCTCAACAATGATAGTATGATTTTAAATTGAAGGGCGACTGTGGCTCAGGAGGTAGAGCAGGTCGTCCAATGATCCCTGGGTCGGCGGTTCAAATCCCGGCTCCTCCTCCTGTCCACATGTCGAAGTGTCCTTGGGCAAGACACTGAACCCTACATTGCCTCCAATGTGAGTCGGTCGGTGTAAGCTCGCCACCATTGGTGTGTGAATGTGGGAAGTGAGGACGCTGGCGTCGACTGTTCGTCGCTTCACCTCCCAATGTATGAATGAATGAACCATTGTAAAGCACTTTGAGCACTTGGAAAAGCGCTATAAAAATGCAATTCATTATTTAAAAAAAAAAAAGAGTTAGGCTCATGTCTTTTTCATAAATTACTTTGGACATGTGGAAAACTTAGTTAAACATGCAGAGTGACACATTAGGCATTAGGCCACTACTTTACCTGGATGACATCATCTTATCGTTTTGACATGAAATAATAATCCTGTAGCGTCACCGTGTAGCGCTTGGTTTCATTAGCGCGATCGTGACAAATGCTGCTGCCCGCAGAGCACACATGAACGGTAAAGATACCAAGGATTGGACAGTGCTACGCAACATGGAAGTAAGACTGACTCCAAGGATTGGACAGTGCTACGCAACATGGAAGTAACACTGACTCCAAGGATTGGACAGTGTAGCCATGGCCGCGGTGTGAATGACATGTCTGTCTGTCTCTCAGGACTCTGTCTCACTGCCGTCGGTCTCCCTGAAGCGTCCCCTGGATGTCCAGACGGACCAGGATGGACAACCTCCTCTAAAAAAGGGCAACGACAACGAGGAGCCGTCTGAAGGTACCATGAGGACCACCTCCCAGGACCAGGACCAGACCACCTCCCAGGACCAGGACCAGACCACCTCTCAGGACCAGGACCAGGCCAGAGGACACCAGGTAAACATTAGACCAGGCCAGAGGACACCGGGGCGACTGTGGCTCAGGAGGTAGAGCAGGTCGTCCAATGATCCATGGGTCGGCGGTTCGAAACCCGGCTCCTCCTGTCTACATGTCGAAGTGTCCTTGGGCAAGACACTGAACCCCAAATTGCTCCCGATGTGCTGGTTGGTGCCTTGCATGGTTTCCGCCGCAACCGGTGTATGAATGTGTATGTGAATGGGTGAATGTAAAGCGCCTTGGATAAAGGCGCTATATAAATGCACCATTTACCATTTACACTGCGCATTTTGACCTCTTAAACCCTCTAGACCAGCGGTTCCCAACCTATTTATACTGACGAACCACCTCAGAAAATATTTTGCTCTCCAAGTACCACCATAATAACTGATGTTAAAATACAGCAGCGTAGACCTGCCCTTTGTGTTCCATTCCTATAATAACTGATGTTAAAATACAGCAGCGTAGACCTGCCCTTTGTGTTCCATTCCTATAATAACTGATGTTAAAATACAGCAGCATAGACCTGCCCTTTGTGTTCCATTCCTATAATAACTGATGTTAAAATACAGCAGCGTAGACCTGCCCTTTGTGTTCCATTCCTATAATAACTGATGTTAAAATACAGCAGCATAGACCTGCCCTTTGTGTTCCATTCCTATAATAACTGATGTTAAAATACAGCAGCATAGACCTGCCATTTGTGCTCCGTTCCTATAATAACTGATGTTAAAATACAGCAGCGTAGACCTGCCCTTTGTGTTCCATTCCTATAATAACTGATGTTAAAATACAGCAGCGTAGACCTGCCCTTTGTGTTCCATTCCTAAACCAATAATGCTGCTCGTCTGACTAAACTATGTTTAATCATTAATCAATGGATTGTACATTTACATCTCATTCATCAATGGAGTGTACATTTACTTCTCATTCATCAATGGAGTGTACATTTACATCTCATTCATCAATGGAGTGTACATTTACTGCTTATAGTGTAACAATCGCCCCTTCTTACATTAAGGCAAATCACTACTAAGGAA
Source organism: Electrona antarctica (assembly GCF_951216825.1). Classification (NCBI taxonomy): domain Eukaryota; kingdom Metazoa; phylum Chordata; class Actinopteri; order Myctophiformes; family Myctophidae; genus Electrona; species Electrona antarctica. The sequence continues at coordinate 3,679 of NW_027638489.1, read as the reverse complement.
AATGAAACAACGGGATGGTAGGGTTTTAGTTTGTTTATTTATATAGAGATTCCACAAAAAGGTAACGGACAGAATAAACTGTTCATTTAAACCAATGCACTTGGCAAAGTGCGTCTGTCCCTGTCGCTCTCCCTATAAAGTAAAATTAATAAACAAGAAAACAATCTTAAGTCAACAAACAATAATCACGTTCAAAAACCCCTCCCGCCCCAAACAAGTCCCTGCAGCGCTTTGCGTCACAACGTCTACTACAAACAAAACAATGAACAACCCCCAAAGTCAACTGTGCCACACCGCGCTTAGTGTTATAAATAATAAAGTCTGCGTCCGTCCTCTTCTTTAATTAAACGCTGCGCACACAAGTCTATAGCAGTTCCTTAATTAAATGCTGCGCGCACACAAGTCTATAGCAGTTCCTTAATTAAACGCTGCGTGCACACAAGTCTATAGCAGTTCCTTAATTAAACGCTGCGCGCACACAAGTCTATAGCAGTTCCTTAATTAAACACTGCGCCCACACAAGTCTATAGCAGTTCCTTAATTAAATGCTGCGCGCACACAAGTCTATAGCAGTTCCTTAATTAAACGCTGCGTGCACACAAGTCTATAGCAGTTCCTTAATTAAACGCTGCGCGCACACAAGTCTATAGCAGTTCCTTAATTAAACACTGCGCGCACACAAGTCTATAGCAGTTCCTTAATTGATCCAAAGAAACGCAGCGTTCCTCCGCTCAAAACGGTTAAAGGACAACTTTAGTTTTTTTCAACCAAGGTTCATGTTTTAGGTTGTTATGAGAGAAAGTAAAAGATGGGTGTCATTTTTTTTTCATTTGCTGCTTTCTTTCGTTTTAGAGATTTTAGCTGTTTTTGACGGGGGCGGGGGCATTCGAGCATGGGGCTAAATATGTATTTTTTTTTATAAAATGTCATAGCGATTTCTTTTTTTTATTATTTACTATAGTCCTACTAGACCCCAAGAAATTACATCTGGCCACAAAAGATCACAGGATCTACTGAATGTGAAGAAATGGGAAGCCACACTGTGTCATACTGTAGGCTCAATATGTCAGTTTGACACATTCAGTAGATCCCGTGATCTTTTGTGGCCAGATGTAATTTCTTGGGGTCTAGTAGGACTAGAGTAAATAATAAAAAAATAAATCGCTATAACATTTTGTAAAGAAATACATATTTAGCCCCATGCTAAAATGCCCCTGCCCCGCTGTCAAAAACTACTAAAATCCCTAAAACTAAAGAAACCAGCAAATGAAAAAAAGATTACACTGATCTTTTACTTTCTCTGATAACACCTAAAACCTGAACGGGGTACCCCTAAATGTTTATAGTCCTCAAGAACAGTTCAGGATGGATCTCACCGGTACGAACAGTTCAGGATGGATCTCACCGGTACGTAGCCTCTGAACAGAACAGTTCAGGATGGATCTCACCGGTACGTAGCCTCTGAACAGAACAGTTCAGGATGGATCTCACCGGTACGTAGCCTCTGAGCAGAACAGTTCAGGATGGATCTCACCGGTACGTAGCCTCTGAGCAGAACAGTTCAGGATGGATCTCACCGGTACGTAGCCTCTGAACAGAACAGTTCAGGATGGATCTCACCGGTACGTAGCCTCTGAGCAGAACAGTTCAGGATGGATCTCACCGGTACGTAGCCTCTGAGCAGAACAGTTCAGGATGGATCTCACCGGTACGTAGCCTCTGAGCAGAACAGTTCAGGATGGATCTCACCGGTACGTAGCCTCTGAGCAGAACAGTTCAGGATGGATCTCACCGGTACGTAGCCTCTGAGCAGAACAGTTCAGGATGGATCTCACCGGTACGTAGCCTCTGAGCAGAACAGTTCAGGATGGATCTCACCGGTACGTAGCCTCTGAGCAGAACAGTTCAGGATGGATCTCACCGGTACGTAGCCTCTGAGCAGAACAGTTCAGGATGGATCTCACCGGTACGTAGCCTCTGAGCAGAACAGTTCAGGATGGATCTCACCGGTACGTAGCCTCTGAGCAGAACAGTTCAGGATGGATCTCACCGCTACGTAGCCTCTGAGCAGAACAGTTCAGGATGGATCTCACCGGTACGTAGCCTCTGAGCAGAACAGTTCAGGATGGATCTCACCGGTACGTAGCCTCTGAGCAGAACAGTTCAGGATGGATCTCACCGGTACGTAGCCTCTGAGCAGAACAGTTCAGGATGGATCTCACCGGTACGTAGCCTCTGAGCAGAACAGTTCAGGATGGATCTCACCGGTACGTAGCCTCTGAGCAGAACAGTTCAGGATGGATCTCACCGCTACGTAGCCTCTGAGCAGAACAGTTCAGGATGGATCTCACCGGTACGTAGCCTCTGAGCAGAACAGTTCAGGATGGATCTCACCGGTACGTAGCCTCTGAGCAGAACAGTTCAGGATGGATCTCACCGGTACGTAGCCTCTGAGCAGAACAGTTCAGGATGGATCTCACCGCTACGTAGCCTCTGAGCAGAACAGTTCAGGATGGATCTCACCGGTACGTAGCCTCTGAGCAGAACAGTTCAGGATGGATCTCACCGGTACGTAGCCTCTGAGCAGAACAGTTCAGGATGGATCTCACCGGTACGTAGCCTCTGAGCAGAACAGTTCAGGATGGATCTCACCGCTACGTAGCCTCTGAGCAGAACAGTTCAGGATGGATCTCACCGGTACGTAGCCTCTGAACAGAACAGTTCAGGATGGATCTCACCGGTACGTAGCCTCTGAGCAGAACAGTTCAGGATGGATCTCACCGGTACGTAGCCTCTGAGCAGAACAGTTCAGGATGGATCTCACCGGTACGTAGCCTCTGAGCAGAACAGTTCAGGATGGATCTCACCGGTACGTAGCCTCTGAGCAGAACAGTTCAGGATGGATCTCACCGGTACGTAGCCTCTGAGCAGAACAGTTCAGGATGGATCTCACCGGTACGTAGCCTCTGAGCAGAACAGTTCAGGATGGATCTCACCGCTACGTAGCCTCTGAGCAGAACAGTTCAGGATGGATCTCACCGGTACGTAGCCTCTGAGCAGAACAGTTCAGGATGGATCTCACCGGTACGTAGCCTCTGAGCAGAACAGTTCAGGATGGATCTCACCGGTACGTAGCCTCTGAGCAGAACAGTTTAGTTCAGGATGGATCTCACCGGTACGTAGCCTCTGAGCAGAACAGTTCAGGATGGATCTCACCGGTACGTAGCCTCTGAGCAGAACAGTTCAGGATGGATCTCACCGCTACGTAGCCTCTGAGCAGAACAGTTCAGGATGGATCTCACCGGTACGTAGCCTCTGAGCAGAACAGTTCAGGATGGATCTCACCGGTACGTAGCCTCTGAGCAGAACAGTTCAGGATGGATCTCACCGGTACGTAGCCTCTGAGCAGAACAGTTCAGGATGGATCTCACCGGTACGTAGCCTCTGAGCAGAACAGTTCAGGATGGATCTCACCGCTACGTAGCCTCTGAGCAGAACAGTTCAGGATGGATCTCACCGGTACGTAGCCTCTGAGCAGAACAGTTCAGGATGGATCTCACCGGTACGTAGCCTCTGAGCAGAACAGTTCAGGATGGATCTCACCGGTACGTAGCCTCTGAGCAGAACAGTTCAGGATGGATCTCACCGGTACGTAGCCTCTGAGCAGAACAGTTCAGGA